>NC_081553.1:130973319-131283021 GCF_963082655.1 Stomoxys calcitrans
TAGAGGCTCAAGAAATTAAGTCTCAAGATCGGTTTATATGGCAGCTATATCAAAACATGGACCGAGTTGGCCCATTTACAATACCAACCGACCTACACTAATAAAAAGTATTTGTGCAAAATTTCAAGCGGCTAGCTTTACTCCTTCGAAAGTTAGCGTGCTTTCGACAGACAGACGGACGGACAGATGGAGGGACATGGCTAGATCGACTTAAAATGACATGACGATCAAGAATATATATTCTTTATGGGGTCTTAGACGCATATTTCGAGGTGTTACAAACAGAATGACGAAATTAGTATACCCCCATCCTATGGAGGGTATAAAAAAGTGGCCAGATTGACCTTTGCTGCAACAAGGTAATGATCCGAATCGATAGTCCCCACTCAGATCGATTGTAAATCTAACAAGCTGGTTGAATGGGTTCCCATTATCAGAACAGGAACTATTTGGTTTCTCGTGTTTCGGTTGGAAGACAGCCATGTGGCCATGTTAAATCTTCGATGCTGAAGTCTGGTGCTGCTACCGCGATCTTTGCCTCGGCAACGTCTATTAGCCTCAACCTATTACCGAAAGTTTGTTCGTGTAGACTACATTTTCCGACTGCTGGGTTAAATATTTTTTTTCTCTATACTGAAAAAATCGCCTTCACATTACGGATTTCTTATTTTAAATGTTGGGTTAATAAATCATTAACTTTGCGTCTTGTTTTGAAAGACAAAAATAAGATGAGGGTAAAAATATCTTTAAAAGTTAGAAATTTTAAACTTGCGACAAGGCAACAGGGAACCGTAGTTAAAGACGCAAAATATCCTTACAAATAGGAGCGTCTTTAAATGTTAATTTTTATACCCACCACCGAAAGGTGGGGGTCTATTCATTTTGTCATTACGTTTGCAACACATCCATTTCCGACTCTTGATCAGCGTAAAAATCCATGGCGGTCTAGCCATGTCCATCCGTCTCTCTGTTGAAATCACGATACAGTCTTTAAAAATAGATGTGGAGCTGAAATTTTGCACAGATTCTTTTTTTTTTTTTTTTGTCCATAAGCAGGTATATCTTGATATAGCCCCCATATAGACCGATCCGCCCATTTAGGGTGTTAGGCCCATAAAAGCCACATTTATTATCCGATATTGCTCAAATGTGGAGCAGTGAGTTGTGTTTGGCTCTTCGACATATTTTTGCAATTTGGGCCAGATCGGTCCAGATTTGGATATAGCTGCCATATAGACCGATCTCTAGATTTTAGGTCTTGCGCCCATAAATGGCGCATTTATTGTCCGATTTTGTCAAAATTTGTGACAGTGAGTTGTATAAGGCCCTTCGATATCCTTCTTCAATTTGGCCCAGATCGGTCCATATTTGGATATAGCTGCCATATAGACCGATCTTTCGATTTAAGGTTTTGGTCCCATAAAAGGCTCATTTATTGTTCGATTTCGCCGAAATTTGGGACAGTGAGTTGTTTAGGCCCTCCGACATCCTTCTTTAATTTCGCTCAGATCGGTCCAGATTTGAATATAGCTGCCATATAGACCGGTCTCTCGATTTAAGGTGTTGGGCACATAAAGGGTGCATTTATTGTCCGATATCGCCGAAAGTTGGGACAGTGAGTTCGACATTCTTTTTCAATCGGTCCAGATTTGACTATAGCTGCCATATGGACCGATCTCTCGATTTAAGGTTTTGGGACCATGAAAGGTGCATTTATTATCCAATTTCGCCGAAATTTAGGACAGTGAGTTGTATTAGGTTCTTCCACGTTTGTCTGCTACTTAAGGTTTTGGGGCCCTAAAAGGTGCATTTATAATCCGATTTCACTGAAATTTGACACAGTGACTTATGTTAGGCTTTTCGACATCTGTATCGAATATGGTTCAGATCGGTTTATTTTTAGATATAGCTAGTAAAAAGACCAATATTTAGTTATAGACAGTTGAACAATGACTTGTACTTATAAGTATTTCGATATAGTAGCTGCTATGGGGCATAAGATGTGCATTTTTCACCGGATTTCGGCCCGGCCGAACTTAACGCCTTTTTACTTGTTTTTAGGTTAAGGCGCCAAGTTTAAGAAAATAATTTTCCAAAAAATAGTTACTGGACAATCTATGAAGTAAATAAGAATCAATCAGCTATCAAAATTTGAAACTGATGGTTATGTCCCTAAGTAAATAGGAAATTAAATTTAAAGTTAAAAACTTTATTTTAAAATTTTGGTTCTTTCGCTCGTTTCCATAGACAAAATCCGGCAAATGAGGATAAATCCTGAATTTTGGACCAACTTTTTTTTTCAATGCAGAACATCTGACTTGCACTGGATAGGACTATAATGAAATACAGTCATTATCACATTCTAATGTTTCGAACAAAATATTTCATTATATTTCTATAACATTTTCAACACAATTTTAAAATGGAATAAGCCCTCGTTGGAGATGCCCCCCTCTGCAACCGTCCATCAATTGAATTTTGCTTAAAAATAATGATTATTACTGACTGTTGGCTTCTGTTGACGTTTATCGCAAAAGTTTGCAATGAGCATTGATCCCATGCTGGTGGTTACCATATTAAATTGTTGACCCCACTCATTGAGTTTTGAATTCGATGGTTTTTGTCAAAAGAAAACATGACAGCCATCACCATAAGGCAAGCGAGCAGCCATCACGTTTCGTCTAGCTGCCTCTTCCCCATTTACATATTGAGTTGTTTTATTATTGATTTGAAATGATTTGAGCTAATCGCAAATTACACCATCACGAATATTTGATTTTTTTTAATTGTGTTTTTCCTTCAAAAGCGCCCGTAACAAATGGCAAACGAAAAACTCGAAGAAAATTTCATAAAACAAAAAATACAACACAACAAACAATACGAAAATATAAAGAAAACGAAATCTTCTCTAAAGGAAGAAATAAATCGTGACTGAATCAGAAAAGTCTTCAGAAGGTAAATACATTTTGCACTCTTGTCATGCTGCTAGCCTGACCAAACTCAACGACTTTGTAGTGACCAAAGGGGCAGAACGCTTTGGTAACACCATAAGAAATGTAAAAAAAGTAAATAAATGACCAAAACAATTGTGCCGTGTGTTAGACCTCTTTCTCTTGGCCAACACAAAGCTCACACAAACACACACACACCTACTCACACACTCTATACGTGCTTTACTTAACCAAAAAGAACAGTTTTTGTGAGTAGAGTCAACGAAGAAGAGTGTTTTCACAGTTATGCTCTGAATATGAGCAGAGATTGATAACTGACCTGACTTAATCTCTGTAAAAACAACTTGCTGCGACTGTGCACAGTATCTTAAAATGTACGTTGTTTCTCTTCTCTTGCTTACTAAAACTTACTTCAATTTTGCCCCTAAAAGCAATAGTCTTGAGGTTACCATACTTCAGTGTAAACTCTGATGAAATGGATTCTAAGTTTATAAGAGATACACATATTCTTTTGAGCATTTTTCGGAAAATGGGTATAATGCACGCTAAGACGAGTACCGCCCAAATGACAGCCGGGCTCCTTAAATTTTTTTTCTGCCTATTGGGGCGGAGATCAATATTTTTTTGATTCATCCATGTCCATCGGTACCTTTTTATAATAGTTCTGTAACTCATATTTATGCGTAGCAATTGTTTTAATCCAAATTAGTTAAAAAGAGAATCTGCACAATGCGTATTGAAAGGCCACTCTAGATGTTTATTTTGAGTATACTTAATATTCTGTGCTGTTATTGCTTATATTTCATACATCTTTATGATTTCCAAAGATCTACTGGCAATATATGGTCATGGTAACCTCAATCTTAACACCAGCAGTATTAGACTCTCCAAAAAGGCTTGTTTTTACACTCGACTAAACCAAGTTTCTCGCGCTCTTAATTTCTCTACTTTGCCTTTGGGGAAGCCCACCATGATTGTTGTCATGTTTTGTCATCGTTGGAATATCCAAGCAAATGCACAGATTGCAGATCCGTACATTATTCGAATATTTATTTAGCACTCGCCAATGTATTGGTGTGGCCAAAATGTGTTTTTTGCCCATGCTGTCGCTGCTGCGGTCGTCTCCGCTTCTTTTTCATGATGGTGTTGTTGTCGTCGTTAACACTATTGTGTTTTAGTTGCCGTTATATCATTGTTGTAGTAGTTGTTGGTACATACGCGTACTTGCTGGGGGTACTCAGCTTGGCAAACTGTAACTGTCCATCTCACCGTAGACTGTCCTCCGTTTTTTTTCTTGGTTTTGGATGTGCTGTAATACGCGTTGATTGTGCGGTAATCTCCGTACGCTGCCTTGTGTGAGAGTCTGCATTTGGTCTGTTTGTTTCTTTGAATTGTAATTGCTTTGGTCGCAGTCGCACATTGACACACACTCTCATGTGGTGAAAATACGTGACGATACGATTTTTGGTGACAAAGAACGGGCATCGATAAAGGGTTACTGCATAGGGTTGTCTACAGCAATTAAAAGCTTGCATTTGCATGTTCTGTTTGTATATCCTTCAACATTAGGTAAAGGAGAATATTTTAGAGACAAATGGTGCAAAATAGAGGAATCAATGTTTGCTTGCAGGTTCTGCTATACCACCTATCACGCTAATTATGTCAAATTAGCCGCTCGAATTGCAGACAACTAACGCGAGGGAAAATGACTTGCGCTGGTGCCGGAAAATACACAGAATTTTACGTTTCGCACGGAATTCGAGTTGATCATCAAATATTTCACTGTTTTTACGGAAAAATTTGGTAGATACATAAATGCGTCCCGTTTGAAAAAAATTGTTGAGTCTCCTGTTAACTCGTCGCGGAAATGTAAAAAACTTTCGTATTCTGTATTTACAAACTAAAAATTACTATGCTATTGAAGCTATATCAATTTATGGTCCGATTCGGACCATAAACTGAATAGAATGTTGTAGACCATAGTAGAAGTCATTGTGTAAAATTTCAGCCAATTCGAATAAGAATTGCGCTCTTTAGGGGCTCAAAAAGTAATATAAGGAGACCGGTTTATATGGGTTTATCAGACTATATTTGCAATGTATGTTGAAGGTCATGGGAGAAATCGTTGTACAAAATGTCAACCATATCGGATAATAATTGCGCCCTCTAGAGGCTCAAGAAGTCAAGATCCCAGATCGGTTTATATGACAGCTTTGTCAGGTTACGCACCTATTTGAACCATACTTAGCACAGTTGTTGGAAGTCACAACGCAACCCTTCATGCCAAATTTCAGCCAAATCCGATAAGAATTGCGCCCTCCAGTGGCTCAAGAAGTCAAATATTGAAATCGGTTTATATGGGAGCTGTATCAGGCTATATACCGATTCGAACCATATTTGACACATATGTTGAAGGTCATATTAGAAGCCATTGTACAAAATTTTAGCCAAATTGGATAATAATTACGCCCTCTAGAGGCGCAAGAAGTCAAGACCCCAGATCGGTTTATATGACGACTATATCAGGTTATGGACCGATTTCCACCATATTTAGCACAGTTGTTGAAAGTCATAACGAAACACGTCAGTTGTTGGAGGTCATAACAAAACACCTTACATAAAATTTCATCCAAATTGGATAATAATTGCGCCCTCTAGAAGCTCAATAAGTCAAGACCCAAGATCGGTTTATATGGCAGCTTTATCAAAACATGGACCGATTTGGCCCATTTACGATCCCAACGGACCTACATTAATAAGATTTATTTGCGGAAAATGTCAAGCGTATCGCTTTACTCTTTCTAAGGTAAGCGTGCTTTCGACAGACGGAAAAACGGACATGTCTAGATCGACTTAAAATGTCATGACGATCAAGTATACACATACTTTATTGGGCCTTAGACGGAATAACGAAATTAGTATGCCCCCATTCCTATGGTGGAGGGTATAATAAATGCAGAAGTTGATTTAAATAGCTTTAAATTTAAATACCGGGACAAACGATGCAAAGCATCATATAAAATTATTGTTCCTGACGATATTTTTTACACTGTAGTAAATCCATGTTTTTGGTTGCCTAAAACACTTATTAAAGAATATATCTGTATCGATATTCCCCGATATTGCTATTTTGCCACATGCCTTGAATGTTCCAAAAAACTATAAACTTCTGTCGATAATAACATCTCTATAGTTGACCTTGCACGGTTATCGGCACGGAGTTAGGCTCTATGATATTTAATATTTTTACGTTGTATAAGCCCGATGATGAGTTACCGACAAATTACCCTCTGAGTAGATAATAATTCCATACATATCTGGCATTAAATTTGTGGTTGTTAGAATGTATCATTATTTGTCTCTTGTTCTTACATCCCACCTTCATCCAACATTGATACTTACTCGAAACACGTTAAAGCTATTACATCTGCTTTTAAAAAAATCCTCTTCAACTGAAACTTTGATTATCTTAGGTGAAATGAACATACCGTAAATTTCTTGGATCCGTTCACCAAATTCTAACAGTAATAACAGTTTCTACTGGTGGTATTTCTAACGATTTCCTTATTTCTTTTTTGACTTCGGGCTTTTTCAGATCAAAAATGTATATAACAAATTTGGTAAATTACTCGATCTAATATTTGTCAACCATACATTCGACATTTCTCTATCATCTTCCAATCCAGTCACTTATCCAAAGGAGCGTTCTCATGTCCATAAATATTACTATTTCTTTCCCAGAAAAAGTTCCTCCTAAATGTCCCTCCCCTAGAAAAGAATATTGCTTCGCTGAAACTCAGATCCCTTTTCAGCCACTAATTCGCATAATAGTTTAATATCTGATAATGTTGATGAAAATACATACATTTTTTTTTATTCTAAACTACTGCTTTTCTAAATCAGTCTCTTGAAATATTGAAGGTGATAATTCTGGAATACCTTGTAAAAAAAGAAACTGAAAAATATAAAGAATAAACTGAATAAGATATTTACAAATCGGGAACTACACTCAATTTCTCAAACTATTCATTAGCAAGATCAAGGTATAATATGAAGAACAAGCTGACTTATCGCAATAACTTGAACAAAATGAAAACGGACATAAAATCGAATCCCAAGTTTTTCTAAAAATTTGTTAATTCTAAGCGCCGCTTTAGTGATTTTCCTAACAAAACTTTGTTTTCGACAGATGACATAAAAAGAGAAAAATATGACATTTGCAGGCCTTTAATAGACATTGAATAAAACACTGGTTTACAATTTTGTATACCCTCCACTATGGGATGGGGGTAACTAATCTAGTCATTCCACAGCTTGAAACATTGATCTACAACCCTATAAAGTATATATATATTCTTGATCATCTTTACATTCCGAGTCGATGTAGCCATGTCCTTCCGTCTATCCATCCAACTGTGGAAATCTTTATAGCAGTCTAACGGGTGCAGCTAGCTATTTTAAAATTTGCACATAAATTGCTTTTCGATGTAGGTCGTCTCGGATCTCCAACATTTGTGCCATGATCTCCAATATTCGTGCCAAGCATGGTCTCAAACAGTCTATAACCTAATAATGGTCCCATAATGTGCTTCTTAAGCCCCCAGAGGGCGCAATTCTTTATCGATTTCCACAATGATTTCTACTGTAAATTTTAAACTAATCTCCAGAATGTACTTCTTGTACAGATGGATCTAAGATAGAGAACGGGACCGGTTGTGACATATATTGCGGTGAACTTGGCATCAATGCCTCTTTGCGAATGCGTGATGACTGCAGCATTTTCCAGGCAGAGGTATTTGTGAGATTGTGCTATCCGAAGGTATTGATCGATCTAACATCTGTATTTACAGCGATAGTCCAGCATCATTGAATGCTTTAGTTGGTTCGCTGTTGAGAGGTGTTAAATTGTCTTCAGAGGAATCATAATCTGGCTTTATGCTGGGTTCGCGAACATAAGGATATCATAGGAAATGAGAAGGCCTACATGCTTGTGATATCGGGTGCAAGCCTGCTTTCCATGGAATTAAGGAGCGTTATAAGGATACATGGTTCTATCGCTGGGATTCAACAGTCGGAAGTGAACAAACAAAGCTTCTGTGAGACGAACGCTCGTAATCGAACATAGAAAGTTTGTTGTCAATGGAAAAGCACATCTGAGTATGGTTATTGACAACGGGACATAATAAGTTATGTAAACATATGTCTCGTATTGGCATTAGAAATGATGGAATCTGTCGGTGGTCTCATAAAATCGATGCCTCGGAGGACAGCTTTCACTTTCTTGTCAATACCCTGCTTTAGTCAAGAAGAGGCGTAAATCCGTGCAGGATCAAGGCTTTTGCTTTTTCATCTGGGTGGTTTCACAGAGTACGTTAAAGGGCGGTTTACATTGTGAAGTGAATTCATCGAAAGGAGAAGAGGTAAGATGAGGAATCACAATGGGCCTTAATGTGGCCAACGGCTAGACGATAAGTTCTTGGCATCATCCTAACCCAACCTATTTCTCGATTTGACTTCTTGACCAACTATGGAAAGCAAAAATAAAACATGCAAAAATTTGAGAAATTCAATCCATGGCACACTAAATCAGACATCATGAGAATATCGGGCTGAAATTAAGTATTTTAAGAATGGAGTACACCTTTATCCAAACTTAAATACGTAGACCAATAAAGATCATATGGGATTCAGATAAAATATAAATATAATGTAGTCTACCATTGCTCGATGCATTACATAATTTAAGTCCATATTCATTGCCAAAGAACCACGCCTTTATATGTATTATATACAAGTATAAGTCTTATGTGATAACCCTCTATTATATTATCCCCAATGATATTTATTACCTGAATATGCAAAATAGTGGATTTGTATGTGTGTGTGTTTAGGCTTTCAACCTCGAGGTAGATCTTTCCAAAGAGGCTCACTTTGTTAACCCACGAACATAATCCCCCACCCTATCAAATACCAAAAACGGAGCCAACCAAAATAGCTAAAACAAAAAAAAATCGTTAGGTACCTAGAGATGATGGTTGCCGTAGGTAACCGGGAAAAATAGCTGTCGCAGCCAGCCTATGGCCACGGCAACAACGTTTCAACTCCAATAAAGACTGCAACAACGACAACGTTGTTGTAATCTTCAAACCCTACTGTTTTTGGTTTTGCACAGACAATGAAGATGATATGAAGCTGAACTAAGCCTCTGCAATTATTTTCATTTGTTTTCGCCTCCCAAACACTTCAACTCCTGCTCCGTGGGGTCTTTTGTCTCATGTAAACTTTTTTCTTCTCCCAGCCAACACACACGACCGAGCACTGGTAAATGGCCAGCCGGAGAGATGAAGTCACAGCTGCGACGTTGACTGCTACGACCAGCCAACTCCAAGCAACAGCTGTTTTTGGCATTTGTATGCAAGCCATTGCATGCGAATTTTCGCTACCGTTGTCTGATGGAGTTCGTCCACTCGGTCGCAGTTTCCTTCGTTGCCGTATAAATGGATGAGACGGTCGACGCAGGTCGTCAGTAAACCATTTGATTTAGTTTAATACACAACGATCATCGCAACCTAAAGACGCGAATCAGAACTTTCCATCTTTTCCAACCCCCTATCTATTTTGCTTATATCACAATCATCCAACCATTCTTCCGAATTTGTTTGGAGAGTGAGTGAGTTTGGCACAGACAACGACGACAACAACAGACTAAAAGGATTACTCGGCCATTACATTGGGTCTGTGGCATCGGTGTAAGAGGATACACAAACAAACAAGAAGAAAATCTACAGTGTGGAATTAAGTGCAACAGTCTAATTTAGTTTCGAACGCTTGACCTTCCAATAAGCTTGAAATGAAAGCATTTATTTTAATGTCGTGCTTGGCCTTGGCTGCCGCCAGACCCGAAGCGGGATATGCTTACAACAGACCAGGTGGAGGTGGTGGTAGTGGCGGTGGTGGCGGCTTCGGTGGTAGCTCCGGTGGCGGCGGAGGCTTCGGTGGCAGCTCCGGTGGTGGTGGTGGCTTTGGAGGAGGCGGTTTTGGTGGTGGAGGCTTTGGTGGCGGTGGTTCCGGAGGATTTAGTGGTGGTTCCGGAGGCTTTGCTGGTGGCTCCGGTGGAAGCGGTGGTTTTGGTGGTGGATTTGGTGGAGGTAAGTTTGTGAAGCTTTCAAATATTATACAGAATTGTGTCAGTAGCTTAACGTCTCTGTTCTAGGATCAGGTGGCGGGTTTGGTGGAGGCGGTTCCATTGGAGGTTTCGGTGGAGGGGGCGGCGGCGGCGGTGGTGGCACTACTTTGGTTCAGAAACACATTTATGTGCATGTTCCCCCACCAGAGCCTGAGGAATCTCGCCCTCGTCCCAATATTCCCATTGCCCAAGCCCAGAAACACTATAAGATCATTTTCATCAAGGCTCCATCTCCACCCTCTTACCAAGCTCCCGTCATTCCAGTGCAACCACAAAACGAAGAAAAGACTTTGGTCTATGTGTTGGTCAAGAAGCCCGACGACCAGCAAGATATTGTCATTCCCACACCTGCACCCACTCAGCCCTCCAAGCCCGAGGTCTACTTTATCAAATACAAGACCCAAAAGGAGGGTGGTGGTGGTGGAGGTGGAGGCGCTGGCGGCTACGACTCTGGCAGTGGTGGTTCTGGCATTGGAGGTGGTATTGGAGGCGGTATTGGTGGAGGCATTGGTGGTGGCAGTGGCGGCTACGATTTGGGTGGTGGCTCTGGCGGCGTCGGTGGTGGTGGTGCTCCCTCCACCAACTACGGTCCTCCTGGCAAATCAGGTCCCTATTAAATTGTTTCAGAGGCTAAGCATTGCGGCTATAAAACTACCACTCATCTGACCACTTGTTCGGAAGGCGCAACAGCGCATCGACGCTACTGGCTACTAGTCCCTAGACCAACAAAATTTCACTTTCAGAACATACCAACATCAGACAAGACTAGCAAAATTATACGAAAGAAACTAAAATTAACAAGAAATGCTGTGACTTTTAACCTAAAACTGAAATTATTTGCGATTATTATCATAAAATTACTTGTCCACATTTTGCCAAAGAGATCTGGGACTCCGTGGACTGATTCTAATAAGCCTGAGAAGGTGCGAAACGAATTTTTGAAGCTGACCTTGTGCGCATGCTCACACAAACACACACACACGACAATCTGTGGTTATCCTTCGCATCAAAATAAATACTCATCTATTGTATATAAGCCATTTTTCTATATCCTGCCTACTTCTCTATCTGTAACTATCTCTGTTCTGTCTTAACTGTTATCCCTCACTCTTTCTCTCTCTCTCTCTCAATGTCCTCTACTGTCATTTGTGTTCTATTCTCAGTTGCTGTGAATGCAACTCTTGTTGTTAGCCTAAGTACATCCACTTTGAAGAGTCTCTCTAAGTTTTTTTTTTTTTTAATGGAAACTATTTTTTTTTGTTTTTCTTTTAATTTTATTATTTTGTTTTGGTTTAAATGAATTTCCTGGATGGATGTGTTATGTTAAAATTGTTTATTTAATAATTGTATTAATTTGTTAAGTACTTTTATTATGCAAAATAAAAACAACGGTGACAAAATTTGAAAATAAAAAACTGTTTTTTACTTATTTATGAGTGTTCGAGCGTTAGGGGTAATTATCATAGTTTTTTGCCCTCATTAAAGCATATTCACACAAGTCTTCATAGTATGCCATGTTGCCATCAATTACCATCATGCATTGATGCTGGATGCACAAATTGACATTTAGTGAAGCCGAAGTTTTAAAATACCCAAATGTTTTATTTTGTTAAATTTGTAGATATTTTACTCTGATATTTGAGACAGTTGAGGAGGCCACCGTAGCGCGGAGGTTAGCATGTCCGCCCATGACTCTGAACGCCTGGGTTAGTATTCTGGCGAGACCATCAGAAAAATTTTCGGCGGTGGTTTTCCCCTCCTAATGCTGGCAACATTTCTGAGGTACTATGCCATGTAAAACTTCTCTCCAAAGAGGTATCGCACTGCAGCACGCCGTTCGGACTCAGCTGTAAAAAGGCCTCAAATGGTCCATCCGCTTAGTCTCTTTCCAACGTTTCGGTCGGTATCACACGAATAAATGCTTCAATGCGTCAATTGAAGCGGGTTTGTCTGTATAGGCATGAGTTTTAACATAGCCCCACAAAAAATAGAACGATCTAGGCGGCCAATTGACCGGTCCCCTGAAATAAAATGTTCACCGAACTTGTCTCTCAATAGGTCCATTGTTACACCAGCTGTGTGGCATGTGGCAACGTCTTTTGAAACCACATATCATTCAAGTCAAGCTGTTGCATTTTGGACAAAAAATTTTTGGATATCATCGCACGGTAGCACTCACCATTCACAGATACGTTACGTCTCGCATCATATTTGAAGAAGTACTGTCCAATGATGCCACCATCCCATAAACCCCTCCAAACTGTGACTTTTCTGGATGCATTGGTAGCTCTTACAATGCTTCTGGCTGATCTTCACTTTAAAATCGACAATTCTGCTTATATACGTATCCACTGAGTCAAAAATTAGCTTCGTCGCTGAATACAAGAAGCGAGCGATGAACTTTCTTAACAGAGCACGCATTTTGATAATATACTTCAATAATTTGCAAGCGTTGTTGGTTTGGCGATTCATGGTTAAATTATAGACCGAACTGAAGATGTTTGACAGTGAAACAAAAAACGAAACGTGCGTGAGCTGTTTAAACCAGTGTTGCCAAAAAGATAATAGCTAAAAAATCACCCTTAATATTTATTACGCTACAAACTCCAAGGTTTTAATGATTAAGGAAGCGCAAACTGGAAATGGAAATTACCTGTAAAATTCTATTTCGGTGTGATTCACATGTTAAAGAGCTTTTAGTATGGCTAGTTTTGCAATCTAAATGAAACAACGAATTCAAAGTAATGCGAAATAGTTGATTTTGCTATGAGCATTTGAGTGTCCAAAAAAAAAGTAAATTTGTATTGAAACGCATTTTTTTGTTTTAATCCCAATAAGAACAAGTAAGAGCGTGCTAAGTTCGGCTGGGCCGAATCTTATATACCCTCCACCATGAACATTGTAGAAGTCATTGTGTAATATTTTAGTTCATTCGGATAAGAATTGCGCCTTGTAGGGACTCAAGAAGGAAAATCGGGAGATAAGTTTATATGGGAGCTGTATCAAGCTATTGATCGATTGAGACCATATTAGACACGAATGTTGAAGGTCATGAGAGAAGCCGTTGCATAAAATTTCTGCCAAATCGGAGGAGAATTGCGCCCTATAGAGGCTTAAGATTTTGTTGGAAGTGATACCAAAACACCACGTGCAAAATGTCAGTCAAATCGGATGAGAAATGCACCCTCTGCCCTCTAGAGGCTCAAGAAGTCAAGACTCAAGATCGGTTTGTATATATCAAATATTAAGCGGCTAGCTATACACCTTCGCTTTCGACAGACAGACGGACGGACATGGCTAGATCGACTTAAAATGACATGACGATCAATACTATATATACTTTATGGGGTTTCAGACGTATATTTCGAGGTGTAACAAACAGAATGACGAAATTAGTATACCCCCATACTATGGAGGAGGGTATACAGATACGAAATATTATGGTGATCGGTTAACGATAACACGTGCCGTCACGACGTCCAATGTTAGATGTAGTGATAAACAATTGCTTATTTAAGGAATCGAGTTGTGTATTTTAGATCCTGGCATGCAATTTTTAAACTAAGTACCCATTTATGTCAACTGTACCCTGCACCAATACTGTGGATGTGGAAAGATGTGAATTACTGCTGATTCGCCGTAGCCATTTCCGTTCTGTGCTAGTAGTCCGCCTGTCGTTATTTTGTAACTAAGGTGGAGATCGCATTTGTTATGCAATCATCACGAACATTTGCATATATCACTTATTTAGTTCAAGGACAAACGCCATCAATTTTGGTAAAATTGGTTCAGGTTTAGATATAGTTCCCATATTTAAAATTCGCCCGATGTACACTTATAAAGGCCTAATTACTAAAATTTTTAACGGATTTGCATGAAATTTGGTATGGAATGTTGTATTTCCCATCTGAAAGCCTCTGCCAAATTTTATCAAAATCGGTTCAGATTTAGATGAAGTTCCCATTGTAGTTTTCAACCTATAGAAACTACAACTTTGGAACCAATTTTGATGAAATTTGGCAAAGGCTTCCAGATGAGTACTAAAACACTTCATGCCAAATTTCGTGCGAATCCTTATTATCTTATATCTTTATAGTAAATATCCAGCTCATCCACATTTTTTTTTTTGTGACAACACAACGCAACCTACACAATTTATAAAAATAAATGTTGGTGGTAAAACATATAATGGGAGGATTCTCTGTATGTAATTTTATTGCGATTTATATGGGAGCTATATCAGGTTTTGGACCGATTGTGGTCATACTTGATACTATGGCCCATTTACAATTCCAACCAATCTATAGTAATAGGAAGCATTTTTGCAAAATGTCAAGCGCCTAGCTTTACTATATCGCAAGTTAGAGTGATTTCGACAGACGAACGAACGGGCAGGCTAAATCAATGTTTCATGGGTTATCAGGCCAATATTTCGATGTGTTTCAAACGGAATGACGAAGATATTTGAATTGGTAACACTTCTTGTCAACTAATAACACCTTGGCATAGAGCTGGCAAACTATCGATAATCGCAACATTCGATATTTTCGATAGTTTTCCATCACATAAAATTATAACGAAAATGAGAAGTAACAAAAAAGAGCGTCCTAAGTACGGCCGGCCCGAATCTTATATACCCTCCACCATGGATCGCATTTGTCGAGGTCTTTGCGCAGTTTCTCTTTTTAGGCAAACAAAGAATAATGAATAAGGACTGTTATACTATTGGAACTATATCAAGTTATAGTCCGATTCGGACCATAATTGAATTTAATACTGAACATTGTAGAAGTCATTGTGTAATATTTCAGTCCGTTAGGATAAGAATTGCGCCTTGTAGGGGCTCAGGAAGCAAAATCGGGAGATCGGTTTATATGAGAGCTGTATCCAGCTATAGATTGATTCAGACCATATTCAACACGTATGTTGAAGGTAATGGGAGAAGACGTTGTATAAAATTTCTGCTAAATCGGGTGAGAATTGCGCCCGGTCCAGATTTGTATTCAAAGTTCGGCCCGGTCGACTTTAACGCCTTTTTACTTTTTAGGCAAAGATATGATAAAAGTGCTTTGATATTGAAGCTACAATATAATATCAAGTTATCATCCGATTCGGACCATAATTGAACTGAATGTTGAAGACCGTAGCAGAAGTCGTTGTGTAAAATTTCAGCCAATTCGAATAAAAAATCCGCCCTTTAGGGTCTCAAGAAGTAAAATAGGGAGATCGGTTTATATGAGAGCTATACCATGCTATAGACTGATTTAGACCATAATTGACACGCATGTTGAAGGTTATGAGAGAAGTCGTTGTACAAAATTTCAGTTAAATCAGATAATAATTGCGTCCTCTAGAGTTTCAAGAAGTAAAATTCAGATCTGTTTATATGGCAGCTGTATCAGATTATGGACCAATTAATACCATATATGGCACAGTTGACGGAAGTCATAACAAAACACTTCTTGCAAAATTTCAGCCAAATCGGATAAGAATTGTGATCTCTAGTGACTCAAGAGGTCAATATTCTAGATCGGTTTTTATGGAAGCTATATCAGATTATGGACCGATTTGAACCATACTAAGCGTTGTTGTTGGAAGTCGTAACAAAACGCCTTATGCAAAATTTCAGCCATTATTCGAGCCATATTTCGAGGTGTTACAAACAGAATGACGAAATTAGTATACCTCCATCCTATGGTGGAGGGTATAAAAATGTTACGCTGAAATTATGCCTTTAGAGAAAATTCATTGAGTGAAAATTTATTCAGTGTTTAGAAAAATTTTCATTAAAATTTTGTACTTCAGAGAAATAATTTTAAGGTGACCCTGGTCTGATCAAAATTATGTCTTAAAAAATGTTAGTGAAATTTTGTGTTTAGAATAAATTTAATTATATTTTTTTTTTTCTATAGACAAAATCATTTTAGGGGGGCTCAGGCCCGAGGGCCCCACGACTACGTACCTGATGGGAGTTATATCAGTTTGTGAACTAATTTGGACCGTATTTGGCACAGTTGTTGGAAGTCGTAACAGAACACTCCGTGCAAAATTTCACCCAAATCGGACAAATATTGCGGCTTGCAAGGGCTCAAGAAGTTAAATCGGGAGATCGGTTTATATGGGATATATATGAGATTATACATCGATTTCGACCGTACTTGGCACAGTTGTTGGAAGTCGTAACAGAACACTCCGTGCAAAATTTCAACTAAATCGAAAAAAACATTGCGGTTTTTAAGTGCTTAAGTATTCTGATCGGGAGATCGGTTTATATGGGAGCTATATCAGCTCATAGACCCATTTGCAGCGTATTCGGCACAGTTGTTGGAAGTCGTAACAGAACACTCCGTGCAAAATTTCAGCTAAATCGGACAAAAATTGCGGCTTATAAGGGCTCAAGAAGTCAAATCGGAAGATCGAGGGCTATAGCAGGTTATATACCGATTTGGACCGTACAAAGCACAGTTGTTGGAAGAACGTAACAGAACACTACAAGGATTCAAATTGAGAGATCGGTTTATGTGTTAGCTATATCTGAAACGCAATCCCCAACGACCTACATCAATATTAAATATCTTTGCAAAATTTCAAACGGCTAGCTTTACGCGTTCGACCGCTATCGTGATTTCGACAGACGGACGGACAGACATGGACGGATCGACTCAGAATGTCGAGACGATCAAGAATATATATACTTGATGGGGCCTTATACGAATATTTCGAGGTATTACAAACGGAATGACTAGATTAGGATAGCCCCACCTTATGGTGGTGGGTATAAAAAGGTCAACTATACCCCAACAACATAAAAGAGAACTCTAAGATCTTTTAGGATTTGGAAAGAACAACCCAAAAGTTGAATAACGTACGAATTGTCATGATCAGTCCACGGCAAACCAAAGACATACCAAATAATTCTAATAAATGATGACAGGATTATAAAGATAAACCAACTACCTAATAATAGAGGCATACCAACTACCATTCTCACCTCAGTAGGAAGAGCAACACCCGTGCTATACAATTTCCTTATTAATTTAGCCATCTTAGACGTTATTCTTCAAACATGCACATCAAATATAAGACCATCATCAATATAAAGCCTAAAAGCGTAACAAATCTCAGATCTTTTGAAAATACGCTACAGTCTTTAAGAATAAAGATATTGAACGTAAACTTTGTACAGATTATTTTTTGTCCATAGGCATAAGTTCGAAAACGTGCTTCGTCGGCCCATATTTTAATATAGCCCCCATATAGACCGTTCCATGTATTGTATTTATTAACCAACTCTCTCGAAATTTGGCAGGAATAACTTTCTTATGACTCTTGATGTTACTGGTAAATTTTATAGAAATCGGTTCAGATTTGGATATAGCTCCCACATATATGTTCGTCCGATTTCCAGTAATACAGCAGTAAAATGGTCTTTTGATGACCGATTCTCTTGAAATTTGTTGAGAAGGATTTTCTTCTGACTGCCAATATTACTGGTGAATTTGATAAAAGTCGGTGCTGATTTGGATATATCTCCCATATATATGTTCGCCCGATTTCCAGAAATAGAGCAGTAAAATGGTCATTTGTTGATTCTCGATATTACTGGTGAATCTCATAGAAATCTGTTCAGATATATATATCGCACGATATTTACTCCTAGACCCACTGCAAGCGCATTTATTGACCGATCTTCCTAAAATTTTGTACAACGCTTTCCTTGACGAATTTCACAATATCATTACTTTTGGGCAATCCAATATTTAGGGCTTAGCTCCTAACCCCTACAAATCCTCCCTGAATATGATGCAGACGGTTCATATATGAATATAGTTGCCATATACATATGCATACCGTGAGCTACACACGGAATGCATCGTCGTGTGTTAGTACAAAATAATTGCTGCAAAAATGACGGTGATAGGTTAAGCCTAGTCTTAATGCAGTCATTATCATTGAATAATCAAATCACATCCATCTATCCTTTGTCATACATAATCTGCCAAACGTTATTAAGCTCAATCTTTTATGAAAAATATATTGAAAAAATGTTCGGCCTAAATATGAACAATTTGGGCGTATATGCAAATAAAGGGTGATTTTTTTGAGGTTAGGATTTTCATGCATTAGTATTTGACAGATCACGTGGGATTTCAGACATGGTGTCAAAGAGAAAGATGCTCAGTATGCTTTGACATTTCATCATGAATAGACTTACTAACGAGCAACGCTTGCAAATCATTGAATTTTATTAACAAAATCAGTGTTCGGTTCGAAATGTGTTCAAATTTTGACAAATTTTGTTCAGCGATGAGGCTCATTTCTGGTTGAATGGCTACGTAAATAAGCAAAATTGCCGCATTTGGAGTGAAGAGCAACCAGAAGCCGTTCAAGAACTGCCCATGCATCCCGAAAAATGCACTGTTTGGTGTGGTTTGTACGCTGGTGGAATCATTGGACCGTATTTTTTCAAAGATGCTGTTGGACGCAACGTTACGGTGAATGAACACATTTCGAACCGAACACTGATTTTGGTAATAAAATTCAATGATTTGCAAGCGTTGCTCGTTAGTAAGTCTATTCATGATGAAATGTGAAAGCATACTGAGCATCTTTCTCTTTGACACCATGTCTGAAATCCCACGTGATTTGTCAAATACTAATGCATGAAAATCCTAACCTCAAAAAAATCACCCTTTATATGCATTTAAAGTGAAATATGCAAAAATATGCGCAAGCAAATCAATCAAATTTTAATCTACTGCTTTCAATTCGTATAGATATATCATTGCCTTTGTATGGAGACAAGCGGCAACGAATATGAATTTGCATAGAATTCCGAACCCTAGTTATTCAAATTATTTTAATCAACTTATTTTTAAATAAAGTTAATAATTTTTTTTTTATTCTTCAACAGGTAAATAACTTCATTTGCGTTACAAAAAATAAGGTAATACGCTAAAAAACATCTTAAAATTTTTGTTGAAATCTTTGGACTATTTCAATCTTATTATAAAAATCAATTTGTGTTTGTTTGTAGGTTTGTTTGTTTGTTTGTATGTTTGTGTGTTCCTTATAGACTCAGAAACTGCTTAACCGATTTTCTTAAAATTTTCACAGATGGTGCATAATGATCCCGTGGTGAAAATAGGGTACTACAATTTTTGATATCTGAAGGGGGGGCGGACCCACCCCTTTACAGAAATTTTTAGAAACGCCAGATCTCGGAGATGGTTGGTGCGATTTAAGCGAAATTTTGTGTGTTCTCATATAGTACCCTAAAAATAAAAATTTGGTATCCAAATTTAGGATGGGGTACCTAGGGGGGCCGCCCCAACCCAAAAAATTACCAAACATATATTTAGACCAATCACGACAATATGGGACTCAAATGAAAGGTATTTAGGATAAGAAAACGTATCTGATATCTATTTGTCGAACCAAGTGCTAGGGGGACCACCCCAACCCAAAAAACACCTCTAAATCGGACATATTTACCGACCATGGCAATATGGGACTCAAATGAAAGGTATTTGCGAGTAGAATACGAATCTGATACCCAAATGTGGGACCACGTTTCTGGGGGTCCACACCTTCCCCAAAACACTCCCCAAACAGGACTTATTTACTGATCATGGGAATATGGAGCTTAAATTAAAGGTATTTGAGTGTAGAATACGAATCTGATATCCAAATATGAGACCAAGTGTTACGGGGTCCGCCTCTCCGCAAAAACCTCCCCCAAAGGGGATAAATTTACGACCATAGCCACATGGGGCTCAAATGAAAGGTTTTTGGGAGTAAAGTACAAATCTGATATAAATATTTGGGAAAAGTGTCTATGGGGCCACCCTACCCCCACAACACCACCCAACCCCCAAAACACACCTAAATCGGACATATTTACCGATCATGGCAATATGGGACTCAAATGAAAGGTATTTGCGAGTAGAATACGAATCTGACCTCCAAATGTGACACCACGTTTCCAGGGGGGTGGACCATTTACCCAAAACACCCCTAAACAGGACTTATTTACTGACCATGGGAATATGGGGCTTAAATAAAAGGTATTTGAGTGTAGAATTAGAATCTGATATCCAAATATGAGACCAAGTGTTTGGGGGCCGCCTCTGCCCAAAAACCTCCCCCACAGGGGACAAATTTACGACAATAGCCATATGGGGCTCAAATGAAAAGTCTTTGGGAGTAAAACACGAATCTGATATCAATATTTGGGAAAAGTGTCTATGGGGCCACCCCACCCCCCACAACACCACCCAAATAGTAAGTATTTGCTGACTTTTGGAATATGAGGCTCAAATAAGAGGGTTCTTAGAGTGGAACACGAATCCGATATATACAATACAAGGCCAACTCACTGAGTGGCCGCCCATCCCCCAAAACACCCCCCAAGCCGGTCACGTTTGCCTACTATGGAAATATGGGGCTCAAATTAAAGGTATTTGGGAGTAGACCACATATCTGTTATCAACATTAGGGAGCAACTGTCTAGGGGACGTCCCACCACCATAACAACCCCCAAATAGGACGTATTTGCTCACCAAGACAATTTGGTTCGTAAAGAGAGTGGAACTAAATACTTATAGTTTTTCGGGCCAATACCCCAATCCGGACATATTTGCCGACTTTTGCAGTAAGGAGTTTAAATGAGAAAACGAATTTGATATCCAATTTTGAGGCCAATGGCCATATGGGGTTTAAATAAATGATATATAGATATATGAGAATAGAGCACGTTGCTGAAATATTTTTCGGGCTTAGTGTTTGGGGACCACCCCAATCTCCAAAACACCCCTAAATTGGCCATATTTACCGACCATGTCAGTGTGGAGATTAAATGAAATGTATTGGGGGGTAGAGCAAGAATTGATATCCATTTTCGAGACCAATTTCCTGGGGGTCAAGACCTTTCCCAAAATACCCCACAAGCAGCAATTTTTTAGCGACCATCGCAAAATGGGACTCAAATAAACGTATTTGGGAGTAGAATACGAATTTGATATCCAAATATAAGACCATGTATTTAGGGAATAACCCCTTCCCCAAAACACCCTGCAAATGGTAAAAAATTTTCGACCATGCCAATATGTGGTATTTAAGATTAGAAAACGAATTTGATAAACTATTTTGGGCCATGTGATTGGGGGACGCCTCATCGTGTAAACTCCCCTAAACCAATGGCAATATGGGGTTAAAATAAATGGTTTTTGAAAGAAGGGCACGATGCTGATATTTTTTCAGGGCCAAGTGCCTGGGGGACCACCTCACCCCCGAAAACACCACTAAATCAGATATCATGAGAGTAGCGGACTGAAATAAGTATTTTAAGAATGGAGTACACCTTACATCCAAATTTAAATTCGTAGACTTCGTTAAAGATCATATGGGATTCGGACAAAGGCACTTATATTGTTAAACTGTTTGTCAAGCGATATACTGTTTTCGTAGCATGGTATTTCATTAAAAGCTCTTTAATTGTCAAAAATAAATATTCCAAGGAAACTTTTGGTCCTATATAGAGTAAAAGAAGGCGCAGCGGAGCGGGCCCGGGTCAGCTAGTTTTCTATAAATTATATACTTAGTTCTTAAGATAAAAAAGTAATTTAGAAAAAGGGTCCAAGAACAAAAACGATTTATATTGAAATTATATAAAAATATGAATCGACATGTCAAATTTGCAAATCTCAGCAACCTACATTTTAACCCTATATGGCTAAATGAACATAGGGTCGCAGATCGATGTTTCCAAATGACTCGATTTGGAAACCACCCATCTCCTGGATTGGGGGGTAGAAATATGTATGGGTGGTGTAACAATAATTGCAGACGAATGTGATCCAACTTATGTTTCTTGGGCTATGTAAAGACGTTAGTTGCACTTTCCAGTAAAAAAGGTCACTTTTGTGGGAGCTATATCCAAATCTGAGCCGATATGACCCATTTGCTATCCCCAATGACCTACATCAATAAGAAGCCTTTTTTTGCAAAATTTCGAGGTGTTATAAATGGAATAACTAGTTTGGTATACCCCCATTCTATGGTGGTGGGTTTAACCATATGCAAAAATCACAATATTTGGTGCAGTTTTGGAGTACATCCAGATCCACAAAATCTAAAGTTTTTATATATGGGGGTATAATAATATAGTCATTCCGTTTGTAACACCTCGAAATATCTGACTAATACCCCGTAAAATATAGGTATTATTGATCGTCTCGATGATTCATCTTCCATAGAAATCGATCTCCTGATTTGACTTCTTAAGCCCTTACAAGCCACAATTTTTGTCCGATTGGGCTGAAACTTTGCAAGTAGTGTTCCGTTATGACAACTCTTCCAAGTACGATCCGAATCGGTCTATAGCCTGATATAGCTCCCATATAATCCGATCTCCCGATTTGACTTCTTGGGCCCTTATAAGCCGCAATTTTTGTCCGCTTTGGCTGGGCATGTAGTGTTTTGTTATGACTTCAAACAACTCTGCCCAGTCTGGTCTATAACCTGATATAGCTTTCATATAAACCTATCTCCCGTTTTGATTTCTTGAGTCTTTAAAAACCGCAGTTTTTGTCCGATTTGGCTGAAATTTTGCATACGGTGTTCTGTTCTGACTTCCAATAACCGTGACAAATACCGTCCGAATCAGTCTATAACCTGATACAGCTCCCATGTAAACCGGTCTCTCGATCATCCTTGTTCGGTTCAAAGAAGCTTTAATTTTTGCTGTTTTGACAGAAGTTTATTTTGTATAAATTTTTTGCAGAATTTTGTGGTGGGTTCCCAAGATTGGGCCCGGCCGAACTTAGCACGCTTTTACTTGTTGAAGTACATATTTATTAATTACTAGCTGACCCGGGCCCGCTCCACTGCGCCTTCTTTTACTTTATATGGAACAAAAATTTCCTTGGAATATTTATATTCGACAATTACAGAGATTTTAGTGACAAGCCGTTGAAAAAATTTGTCAACGCCGACTATATGAAAAATCCGCAATTACTTTTTGTACCATGCTACGAAAATATTGGGTTGCCCAAAAAGTAATTGCGTATTTTTTAAAAGAAAGTAAATGCATTTTTAATAAAACTTAGAATGAACTTTAATCAAATATAATTTTTTATGCTCTTTTTTTTCTAAAGCAAGCTAAAAGAAACAGCTGATAACTGACAGAAGAAAGATTGCAATTACAAAGTCACAAGCTGTGAAAAAATTTGTCAACGCCGACTATATAAAAAATCCGCAATTACTTTTTGGGCAACCCAATAGTATATCGCTTGACTAACAGTCTGAATCCCATATCCTTATTGGTCTACGAATTTAAGTTTGGATGTTAAATGCACTCCATTCTTAAAATACTTTATTTCAGTCCGATTTTCTCATGATATCTGACTGTTTTCGGGGGTGAGGTGGTCCCCCAGACACTTGGCCCTGAAAAAAATATCAGCATCGTGCTTTTCTTTCAAATACAATTTTTTAAACCCCATATTGCCATTGGTTTTGAGGGGGAGTTTACACGATGAGGCGTCTCCCAAACAAATTCGTTTTCAAATTCATTTTCTAATCTCAAATACCTTTCATTAGAGCCACATAGAAAACGAATTTGATATCCAATTTTTAGACCTATGGCAATGTGGGGTTCAAATAAATGATATTTGAGAGTATTTCACGATGCTGATAATTTTTAGGGCTAAGAGCTTCTGGGTGTCAGAGAGATATTGGGAAGTAGAGCGCCAAATTTATACCCACTTTCGGGACCAATTTTCTTTCCCATATGGCGCTCAAATAAAGGTATTTGGGAGTAGAATACGAATCTGATATCCAAATGAGTGACCATATATTTGTACTTCCTCAAAGAGTACAAATTTGCCGACCATGGTAATGTGTGGCTTAAATGAAAGTTATTTGAGATTGGAAAACTAATTTCATAACCAATTGTTGGAGCCAAGTGTTTGGGGACGCTTCATCCCATAAACCCCCCTAAACCAATGGCAATATGAGGTTTGAATAAATGGTATTTGAGAGTAGAGCCCGATGCTGATATATTTTTCGGGGTTAAATGTCTGTGGAACCACCCCATCCCCCAAAACACCCCTAAATCTGACATATTTATTTACCGACCTTTGCTGCATATAGGGCTCAAATGAATGGTATTTGGGAGCAGAGCACGAAATTGATACTCACTTTCGAGACCGCGTTTTTGGGTTACACACTACACCCTTAACCCAAAAACCACCACCCACTCCCAAAATCCCCATGAGAATATCGGGCTCAAATAAAGTCTTTTAAAAATGGCCATAAACCCTCCGAGCGAATTCATAGACCAATTAAGATCATATGCATTCAGATAAAGGCACTTATATTGTTAAACTGTTAGTCAAGCGATATACCATTTTCGTAGCATGGCAATTCACTAAAAGCTATTTAATTGCCGAAAATTAATATTCAAAGGAGCGGGCCGGGTTCTGCTAATATAAACAAATAAAAAGTGAGTTCGTTATTTTTGCTCAAATCTTTAAAGTTATCTTTATCTTAATCTTTGTATGTATATAAACAAGTAAAAAGGCGTTAAGTTCGGCCGGACCGAACCCACTTCCACCCACCACCTCGCGTATATATGTAAACCACCTTTCGTCAAAATCCGGTGAAAAATGCATACCTTATGCCTCATAGCAGCTATATCGAAAAATGTTCTGATTTGGATCAAATATTGTACTAATAAGTGAAAATCATTGTTCAATTGTCTATAGCTAATTATTGATCTTTTTAAGAGCTATATTTAAAAATAAACCTACCTAAACCATACACGACACTGATGTCTTAAAGCCTAACATAAGTCACTGTGTCAAATTTCAGTGAAATCGGATTATCGCTTGCAAATCATTGAATTTTATTACCAAAATCAGTGTTCGGTTCGAAATGTGTTCAAATTTTGACAAATTTTGTTCAGCGATGAGGCTCATTTCTGGTTGAATGGCTACGTAAATAAGCAAAATTGCCGCATTTGGAGTGAAGAGCAACCAGAAGCCGTTCAAGAACTGCCCATGCATCCCGAAAAATGCACTGTTTGGTGTGGTTTGTACGCTGGTGGAATCATTGGACCGTATTTTTTCAAAGATGCTGTTGGACGCAACGTTACGGTGAATGAACACATTTCGAACCGAACACTGATTTTGGTAATAAAATTCAATGATTTGCAAGCGTTGCTCGTTAGTAAGTCTATTCATGATGAAATGTGAAAGCATACTGAGCATCTTTCTCTTTGACACCATGTCTGAAATCCCACGTGATCTGTCAAATACTAATGCATAAAAATCCTAACCTCAAAAAAATCAACCTTTAAATGCGCCTTATGGGGCCAAAACTTTAAATCGAGAGATCTGGACCGATCTTAGCCAAATTGAAGAAGGATGTCGAGTGGCCTAACACAACTCACTGTCCCAAATTTCAGCAAAATCAGATAATAAATGTGGGTGTTATGGGCCTAAGACCCGAAATCGGCGGATCGGTCTATATAGCCCATCGAACCTAACCGACTTAACCTGAATCTGTGCAAAGTTGCAACTCAATATCTCTATTTTTAAAGACTGTAGCGTGATTTCAACAAACGGACGGACGGACATGGCTAGATCGTCGTAGATTTTTACGCCAATCAAGAATATATATACTTTATAGGGTCGGAAATGGATATTTCGATGTGTTGCAAACTTGATGTAGCTTCTATACAAAACGATCCACCGATTACCGTACTGAGCTTCCAAAACATATCATTTTAAAGAAAGAGTTTTATTAGACTCCTCGACATAAGCAAATACATCTTAGGTCGCCAATATTAGGGTAATGCTGCCAAGTATGTACATAAGTCTGATCTCCCAAACTTTCTGATGTCATAAAGACTGTACTTTTCATTCGATTTCACCCAAATTTTGAGCAACGGGGGAATGTTTTACACCTTTTGAAGCGGGACCTTATCTGAAAATAGCCGTTAAAATTTCAATAACTGACACCATATCAATCCAATAACAATTTGTGCCAGACAAAAGCTATTGGGCCAACCAAGGCAAATGTGGTCCACATAAGGTTTGAAAATATTCTGCCCTATTAATTGGTATCGAATATTCAGCCGGGCGTTAGACAAAATATTGTCAAATTGTGATTTGCACTTTGGGAAAATTTGTCTTTTTTAGGTAAAACTTCCTTAAGAAGAAAGTTTTAAGAGATTAATTTGAATTTCATAAGAAAATTCAAACAAATAGTTATGAAAATTTTCGCCAATTTTGTAAAGATTCTTCAATCGTAGTTCGAACTTCTTGCTAGATTTTTTTTAGATTCGCATATTTATTTTCTTGTACACTTTCTAACTAGAAAACTTCCCATTTTTATTATCAGATAACAATAATTAATCCTTTCAGACAAGGAAGTAGCACAGGGTTTTACACACAATAACATTAATTTATTCAATTAGATTTTCTTGTTAGTACGACTTCACGAAATGAAAGAAACCGCATATTTTCTGAGTACAGCTATTGCTTGAGCCTCCATATTCCATAGTTTTCCGAATCCCTAATACCAACATTCCATTTGACCGTTCGTCCGCTGACTGAGTGGCTGTGTTGCAGGCAAAAAAATATTTTGCCTTTTTGCATGGCACCATGTAAACCTTTGCCCATGCAAAACCCACAACATGGAGTCACGGAGTCACTAGACAAACAGGTAAGCAGCAAAAGAAGTCATCGCCGGACAGCAGCCACCAGAAATATTAACACCCCGGTAGGTAGGTAGGTAGGTAATCCGCTATCTCAAGAGCCAAAGAGCTATTTAAGATGCATTGGTATGTAAGCCATGTACACCGAGTGCCGTTACATGCGAATTTTGCGATGATCATGGTGATGATGAGCACAAAAGCTTGGCAACAAAGGTGAACATCGACAAATTTGGTATAAATGGATGGTACGCCTAGTGCAGATTGTCAGTAAACCGTTTGATTTAGTTCCATAAACAGCAATAATCGCAATCTAAAACGCGAATTTTCAACTCTTTCCAATCCCCTCTCTCTTTGCCTATAACAAAATTTGTCGGGGAGTAACCACAGATTAACAAGGATTACCATTACGTTAAGTCTGTGTGTGCGTGTGCATAAGGAGCCAAAGGATACTACGAATAAATAACGATAAGTGTTGTCGGTTTTGAAAAGATCACTCGTGCGTTCATTTGTGCTTTGAGACTAGAAACGAGATAAGTCGAGAATGAAAGCCTTTATATTGATGTCGTGTTTGGCTTTGGCTGCCGCCAGGCCTGAGGCTGGTTATGCCTATAACCGACCTGGAGGTAGTGGTGGTGGTGGTGGCGGTTTCGGCGGTAGCTCCGGTGGTGGCGGTTTCGGTGGTGGAGGTTTCGGTGGCAGCTCCGGAGGTGGTGGTTTCGGTGGTGGTGGTTCAGGTGGATTCGGTGCTGGCGGCAGTGGAGGATTTGGTGGAGGCGGCAGTGGAGGTTTCGGTGGTGGCTCCAGCGGAGGATTCGGTGGAGGCGGCAGTGGTGGATTTGGTGGTGGTTCCGGAGGCGGTTTTGGTGGTGGTAAGTTATCTCTTGGAACCCTTAAAATACCCTTAATATTTAACTTTACATTTTTGTAACAGGTGCTGGTGGCGGATTCGGCGGCGGTGGCTCCATTGGAGGTTTCGGTGGCGGCACTACATTGGTCCAGAAACATGTCTATGTTCATGTGGCCCCCGAAGAACCCGAGGAATTCCGTCCTCGCCCCAATATTCCCGTTGGCCAAGCCCAAAAGAACTACAAGATCATCTTCATTAAAGCTCCATCTGCTCCCTCTTATCAGGCCCCTGTCATTCCTGTGCAACCACAAAACGAAGAAAAGACTTTGGTCTATGTGTTGGTCAAGAAGCCCGAAGATCAGCAAGACATTGTTATTCCCACAGCGGCTCCAACTCAACCCTCGAAACCCGAAGTGTACTTCATCAAATACAAGACACAAAAGGATGGCAGCGGTGGTGCGGGAGGAATTGGTGGTGGTATTGGTGGAGGTATTGGCGGTGGTATTGGAGGAGGTATTGGTGGCGGCATTGGAGGCGGCAGTGGTGGTATTGGAGGCGGCAGTGGCGGCATTGGTGGTGGTATTGGAGGCGGCAGCGGCGGTATCGGTGGTGGTATTGGCGGCGGCAGCGGTGGCGGTGCTCCCTCCACAAACTACGGCCCCCCTGGCAAATCAGGTCCCTACTAAGCCTATCTCCAAGCTAAACAAATCGGATGCACATATCTTACCAATTTTATGACCAACAGGCATTTTCGACAAAATGCGTTCTCCGATAACGTTGCTGTCTACTAGTCCTTAGACGAACCATTCTCTCTAAGATATTTGAACTCCCAAAATGGAACTAGAAAATGAAATTCAAAATGAATTTAAAGCACTAAGACTAGACTTCAAAAGAGGATAAAAACTTACGAATTTTTTGAACTCTAGACTTATCTCACTTTTGTGTAAGCTACAAAAATACGAACGCCTTATGAACTGACCGACATTGTGCTCTAGCTAAATAGACAAAAACGATCTGTGGTTATACTTTTCTCAAAAACTTTTGTAAATAAGCCATATTTCCTCAAACTATCACTCTTTCTCTCTTTCCCTCTCTGACATCTCTCTACCTCTCTGTTAACTATCTAACGTTGCTCTTGCAACACCTGCTACTAGGTTAGAACGGTCCACATTGGGGTAATTCTCTGCTGATCTGTAAAACTAAGCCCCCTTGTGGACATGTTAAGTTGATACTGTTAATTAATTATATTAATTTTTGTTAAGTATTTTTTAAAAAGCATAATAAAAAAACAACGGTGACAAAATTTAAAACAAAATTCTTTTAAATACTTTTCAACTCTATGAAAAGTCTGTTTCTGTGACTATGACACAATTCTGACAAACAACTCAGGAGGCATTCCAGAGACATACGTACCCCAGCAATATTTCTCATTACCAAATAACCAGAAAGGTAAGCTCATTCAAAAACTAATAACTACTTACTTTTATGCAACGTTTCTAAGTAGTTTTACGTGGAAAAATAAGTACTTATGCCTAAGCATACAAGTTGTCAAAAAATAATGACATATCATCGTTCTTGAACGTTGCTAAAACGCCTTTTCCCCATCACCACCTTCTCTCAATACTCAGTTTCTTGACGACGACAACTTTTATAGGATGCGGAGTAATCAACAGTTATGTGGGAGGTAGAAAAAATTAAAAACATTTTTTATATTAATAACGCCATAGAATTTCCCTCCTAGTGCTACTAAGTGGTGTCGCTTTGCGGCAAGCCATTCGGACTCGCCAATAAAATGGAGGTCTTTTATCATTGAGCGTAACCTTGTAACGGACAGCACTCATTGGTATGAGATAATTTTGCGGCAGTTTCTTACTGGCATTTTTATACCCTCCACCATAGGATGGGGGTATACTAATTTCGTCATTCTGTTCGTAACACCTCAAAATGTGCGTCTGAGACCCCATAAAGTATATATATTCTTGATCGTCATGTCATTTTAAGTCGATCTAGCCATGTCTGTCCGTCCTTCCGTCTGTCTGTCGAAAGCACGCTTACTTCGAAGGAGTTAAGCTAGCCGCTTGAAATTTTGCACGAATACTTTTTATTAGTGTAGGTCGGTTGGGGTTGTAAATGGGCCAAATCGGTTAATGTTTTGATATAGCTGCCATATAAACCGATCTTGGGTCTTGACTTCTTGAGCCTGTAGAGGGCGCAATTCCCATCCGATTAGACTGAAATTTTGCACGTAGTGTTTTAGTATCACTTCCAACAACTGTGTCAAGTATGATTTAAATCGGTTCATAATCTGTTATAGCTATTATATAAACCGAACTTGGGTATTGACTTCTTGAGCCAAATTTTGCATGAGGTGTTTTTTTATGTCTTCCAATAACCGTGCTAAGTATGGCGCAAAACGGAACATAAACTGATATAGCTGCCATATAAACCGATCTGGAATTTTCACTTCTTGAGCCTCTAGAGGGCGCAATTATCGTCCAATTTGCAGATATTTTGTACAACGGCTTCTCTCATGACCTTCATAATATGGTCTGAATCGATCAATAGCTTGATACAGCTCCCATATAAACCTATCTCTATATACTGCATCAAAACATACACCGATTTGACCCATTTTCGTTCCCAATCGACCTTCACTAATACGAAGTATTTGTGCAAAATTTCAAGCACCAAGTTTGATTCCTTTGAAAGCTGGCGTGCGTTAGGCAGGCAGACGGACGGATAGGCGGATGGACATGGATGGATCGACTTAAAATGTCATGGCGATCAAGAACGTAAAATGTATAAAAATTAGTAGATTTTTTTTTGGTTTTTTATACCCACCACAATAGGATAGGGAGTATATTTATTCAGTAAAATTATATCTATTTTTCATCGTCTTGACATTCCAAGTCAATTTAGCTCTGTCCGTCCGTCTGTCGAGGCATGCTTACTTCCGAAGGAATAATGTTTGCTTTTGACTTTTAACAACTTTGCCAAGTAGGGTCCAAATCGGTTCATAACCTGATATATGTAGCTCCCATATAAACCAATCTCCAGAGGCCGCAATTCGTATCAGATTTGGCTAAAATATTGTATAACGACTTCTTCTATGACCTGGAGGCAGCGCAGGGGTTGGCTTGTCCACATATGACGCTGAACGACTTGGTTCGAGTCATTTGAAACAGTTAAAAGCGTGCTAAATTCAGCCGGGCCAAATCTTGGGAACCCACCACCATGGATTCTTCTTAAAATTTACCTTTATTAATTCAGTTCGTCTTTGAGTTATTTTGCAATAATCAAATCGGGAGTAAATTGCGACTTCTATGGTACCAAGAAGCCAAGAAGTATAAACGAGTAGACCGATTCAGATCATACCTGGCACAGATGATGGACGTCATCACAGAAATCGTTCAACCAAATCAGGTGAAAGTTGAGGCTTTTAGAAGCTCAAGAATTCAAGTCCGGGAATCGGTTTATATGGAGGCCATATCAGTATATGGACCCGAACAGAAGTCTAGGGCAAAATTTCAATTAAATCGGATGAAAAATTACGCTTAGAGGTGCTCATCAAGTCTAATCCGGGTCGGTCAATATGGGGGCTATATCAATATATGAACCGACTCGGATCATACTTGCACAGATGTTGGAAGTCGGAATAAAAGTCTTTGTGCCAAATTACATCCAAATCGGATGAAAATTGAGGCCTTTAGGCGTTTAAGAAGTCAAAACTGGGGATCGGTTTTTATGTGGGAAATTTGCAAATCTGAGCCGATATGGCTCAATCTCCTACGACCTGCATCAATAAGAAGTATACGTGCAAAATTTCAAGCGGATGTCTTTATTCGTACGAACGCTATCGTGATTTCGACATACGAATAGACGGACACAGCTAAATCGAATCAGGAAGTGATTCTAAGCCGATCGATATACTTTTCGTCACTTCTATGCGTCGCATAGAATTGCACAAAGTTATAATACCACAGTGGTGGTGTAGGGCATTTTTTCGAGCAATTTTTACTCGACTCTGAATCCGTAGAAAATTGCTCGATTCCAACTGCGGAGTCGATTTCGGGCACTTAAAAATGTTATACCAACCACTAAAAAATGAGGGTGATGTGCAATATGGATACCAAATGATTACGACTATGTAAAAACAAGCCCAAAAATTGGACACGGGAATGACCGACGGGATCTTGAGGAGTTTGAACCCCCTTTAACCCTAGGCAACATGGATATCAAACGAATGCTATTAAGGAGTAAGTTACACTTACCAGCGGCGGTTTTTTACGTCCTCTCAAAGGAGAATTTTTGGTCGCTAGTGGGCTTAAAACAAGGGGCGCGCCCTATAAATAGCAAATTCCCTAAATCTCTTCATTACGATTATAACATTTCGAAATATTTATCTTTCATATGTTGAAAAAATTTTTTTCTATTTTGTTCCGGAAAATTACCTCTACTCAATCTACCGAGCCCTGATTTTAACTTTACTCGATACAAATGTCGAGGTTTTCAACATATATCGCAAATATGAGGTTTAAATGAGTCCTTGTGCCTTTTAAAACTCGGTTTTTAGGCACCCAAGACCTTAAATCGGGCGATTGGTATATGGAAAAGCTACATGTGCGAACAAGACCATACTCAACACGGATGTCCAAAGTTCTTACTTTACTCCCACTGTCAAATTTCAGCAATATCTGGTAATAAATGCTAAATATATCTCTCTAAACCAAACAGCCAGTCTGTCAGGCATAGCTTGCAATTCAACCGGTAATACAACATCAGGGCCTGGAGACTCAAAAGAGTCGAAACTTTTTATCGCCCAAAGGATTTTCGGCTCAGACATTTCTCCAATAAGCTCCGAAGAATGCAAAACAGTGACAACTTCTTCTGGCTCCACGTTGTCCATTGGAAAGTTTCCCGTGAAATGTGTATCAACGAGTAGTTGCAGTGTTTCCTTGTTAGAATTGTCCATGCATTCTCTGGCTTCTGAATATATCCCACCGTAATTGGTCTCTAGGATATGACCTGCCTTGGTCAAGAGGCCTCAGATGTATCCTCCACGGAGCTACAGAATTAAACCCAGGATTTGTTCTGAGCCTTGAGCTTACCCTTGTATTTTCTTAGCTCACCCTTATAGACGTTCCAATCGTTCGGTGCCCTTGTGGCTTTCCTTCTTAGATCAGGGGTCCACCATCGTAACCCGCTTGACCATTATGCATATGTCATCCGTAGATTTCACTTCCTTTTCTGTTTTAGAATGGATAGACGTGCAGAATGTATACCGAAAATTATCCCAATACGCCTTTCTTTTGTTTAGCCGCGGCAACACTTCTGCTATATTTTGTCCAAGGCTGAAACTTAAATAACGATGATCAGAGTACCTGTGGTGATCCAACACTTCCCAGTCGCTGGCGCACACTTTGACCCCAATCCAATTGGATGACCCACCCACACAGGGCTTGTCAGGTCCCGTCTCGACGACTTCCCCCCAATTTCGATCATGGCAGGGGTATTTTTAGTTTCCTGTAGTTCGCCTGACTTTAAAGATGTGGTCGATAGTTCCTCAGACAAATGTTCAGAAATAACTGCTGAGTCGTATTCGGATTCCCCAACCCCACCGTTTCTATACACCTTCAGTCTCAACTTGTTGAATCCGTAGCATGTAATTTCTTCAACAGCAGTAGTTTAGTACGAATACATACTGTCTCCGGTCACCATCAGTCTCATCCAATCCACTAATCTTACAGTCAGCTGTCTCCCAAGTATGGACTCAGGATCTGAGAGAATCCTTGGTGTCCAAGCATGTGCCATTGGTCGAGAAGAAATTTTTTCCTTCTTGACTAAATCCAGTGCGCCTGGCCAGATCTCAGCAATCTTCTTTAGGGCACAACGATACATCTCAATTGTGCTTTGATCCCCGAAAGCAATTAATTTGTATCGGCTCCGATACCAGCCTGCATCGTCACAAACTGGAGGAGGCCCAGGCAATTCCGCAAGGACATCGGAGTATACAGGTGACAGTCCACTGACTATCCCACTCCAATTGTTCGTAAGTAGGCAGCCCTGTTCTTCTCCCTTGACGACAACTACCACCACCAAACTGTCCCTACCAACATTAGCAAAGGTTCTTAGACCCATCCTACTATTGTTCGCCTTAGTTTTTTTTTAGGCATGGGAGCCCTGCAGATGACCGCAGACTTTCGGCTGACTGTGGTGCTGTTTCCGACTCTAGACGTCAGCGTTTTAAGACCAATTGTACCAAGTCTCTCATAAACCTGAGAGCGATGCGTCTTTTATTATCACAACCTTGTAAAGAGCTTATTGGTTTGCCAGAGAAGACTGATGGCATAGGCAAGTTACAGGCATGCGAAGATATAATAGATTCGACATTGTCCTCAAGACTCGAACCAGGTGTCTTCGTCAAAAGCCCCTGCTGATCATTAGTCTTTCGGCTATTGGAGCCTGAAGCACCAGTCGAAGTCTCAGTAGCAGACAACATGCTACGGCTTGATATCGCCACCGCAGCTGTTGCATCTTTGGAGTCCATTCTAAGCCTACTTCCGGGCTCTAGATCTAGATCGGTTACCATGTCGACTACTAACTAATATAAATGCAAATTAGCCCATGAACATTCCATTAAGGCACAGAGGCAACGTGCGTGCTGCAGTGCAACACCTTTTTGGAGAATAGTTTTACATGGCATAGTTACCGCAAATGTCGCAAGCATTAAGTGAAGTCCTATCCCTGATTTGTCTTCAAAAATCCCTTGCAAATTGACTTTTGGCCAAAAATAATTTTTTTCAGGATAAACACACTATGAAGAAAAATTATTTCTTCTTATTTTAATTTAAAGAACAATTTCATTTCTCTACAACAAACAACCAATCTCAGTTTCCAGTGTAACATTAAAAGTTTTGGATTTCCTGTCATAAACAAAATTCCTAAAATCATTTATTGTTCTTCCTTAGGGTCTGATGATTTAAGTTAGTGGTATAACTTTCATAAGATCAACATAATTAACATTTAAAAAGCCACACTAAGCATACCTCTAAACCAAAAGAATCATAATTTGCATTGCATTGGCTTTGAAAGAAATTAAAAACACATTGTAGGTATCCTATTTTCAAATCGCAATAATGAAACTTTCCAAGAGGTGCAGTTGATGCTTATAATTCACCTTCAAATGCACCAAAGGCAACAAAGTCATTGGGGACAGCGACGACGACACCAACGGAGACAACATCACAAAGACTGGGCATCTCTAACGTGGATGCTTAGCTCCGAGGCAACCAACCAAGCAAACAGTCAGCCAGCCAGCCAGCCATTGGTATCTATTCAAGGAAGTTAAATAACAAAACTTTTTCGGAAAATTATACAAAAAAAGAAGACTAACGTTTTTTTAGCTTAAGCGACAGATGATGATACACGCTGTGAATCATCATCATCATCCATGGAGGGGAGACTCAACAAATATCTTTACAACGATGGAGGAGAGACAAGAGCTTATGCAGTGGCAATAGCTACAGCAATTCGGGCTGTTGATAAAGGAAGAAAAATAGCTAAAAGACATCTTGGGAATTTTCAAGCAAATCCAAAAATAACTTTATCCGTTTACAATAGGAATTATGCAGAGAGTGAGACTTGTAGCCATCTCATCTACACAAGGAGGATAGCCAACGAAAGACCAACTAGACTAAGGGATGTCGCATGATGAAAATGAAAACTTCTTTGGGGGTTTCACTAAGGCTTTCTATTTCCAAGAATCCACTTGAATTCTCTTAAGATTTCAATGCAACCATACACAAATTCATTCTTCTTTAAATGTGACAATAGTACAAATGAAATGGATAAGTTGGTGTGACATATCCCTCGTTTTAAAATATACATAAATTTATAAAGAAATAATTGCATGCACCATCTTTAAAACTCATCTTATTGGGAATAGAAATACACTTTTCTGGGAGGTGCAACCTTTCAACAGCCGATATGCTTTAATACCTTTTTTTTGTGTCATGGATCTTTCAGACACAGATAAATATATAATTGGCACTTTTATCCGAGACGAACACCATGGAAAATAGAAGAAATCGCCCAAAATGATCTCTCGACTACACAGAGAGAAAAATCGCAAAAAATCTTTCATTAAAATTTTTAATTCGGAATAAATTCGTTTTCTTTAAAATAATGAAAGATCATTTTTAAAGTGAACTTATTTTTCCATAACACTCTTGATTGAAAATTCTCCTGAGGTGATTCAATTAATTTGTTAATTGAATCTGAAACATTTTTTTAAGTGGACCGAAAAAAATGCCACGAACATTTAAAAAAAAAAATTTTAAGTAAAAATGTTTTCAATTGAAAAGTTAATTGTACCAATCATTTTTTAATTGAATTCGGATTTTTTTTTTCAAATACGATCTCAATTGAAAATTAATTAAAAAATTTAACTGATTCAATAACTTTTTTAATTGAATCTGAACTATTTCCAAATACGATTGTGATTGAAATTTTTGTCATTTTCAATTAAAAAATTAATCGATTCAATCTTTTTTTTTAATTGAAACTGTACTTTTTTCGATTACGATTGTGGTTGAATTTTTATAATTTTCAATTAAAAATTAATTGATTCAGTCATTTTTTTTATTGTATCTTAATTTTATATAAAAATGTGATTGAACCTTTTATCTTTTTCAATTAAACGATAACTGCCTAAACCACTAACTTTGTTTCTTTTTATACCCTCCACCATAAGATGGGGGGTATACTAATTTCGTCATTCTGTTTGTATCTACTCGAAATATTCGTCTGAGACCCCATAAAGTATATATATTCTTGATCGTCGCGACATTTTATGTCGATCTAGCCATGTCCGTCCGTCTGTCCGTCCGTCCGTCTGTCTGTCGAAAGCTCGCTAACATCCGAAGGAGTAAAGCTAGCGTCTTGAAATTTTGCACAAATACTTCTTATTAGTGTAGGTCGGTATTGTAAATGGGCCATATCGGTCCATGTTTTGAGATAGCTGCCATATAAACCGATCTTGGGTCTTGACTTCTTGAGCCTATAGAGTGCGCAATTCTTATCCGATTGGAATGAAATTTTGCACGACATGTTTTGTTATGATATCCAACAACTGTGTTAAGTATGGTTCAAATCGGTTCATGTTTTGATACAGCTGCCATATAAACCGATCTTGGGTCTTGATTTCTTGAGCCTCTAGAGGGCGCAATTCTTATCCGATTGGAATGGAACTTTGCACGATGTGTTTTGTTATGAAACCCAACAACTGTGCCACGTATGGTTCAAATCGGCCCATAACCTGATATAGCTGCCATATAAACCGATCTTGGGTCTTGATTTCTTGAGCATCTAGAGGGAACAATTCTTATCCGATTTGAATGAATTTTTGCACGAAGTATTTCGTTATGACATCCAACATTCTGCCAAGTATGGTTCAAATCGGTCCATAACCTGATATAGCTGTCATATAAACATATCTGGGGATTTGACTTCTTGAGCTTCTTGAGGGCCCAATTCCTATCCGATTTGGCTGAAATTTAGCATGACGTATTTTATTCTTACTTTCAACAACTGTGTCAAATAATGTTCAAATCGGTCCACAATCTGATATAGCTGCCATATAAACCGATCTGGGATCTTGACTTCTTGATCCCTAAAGTCGCAATTATTATCCGATATACCTGAAATTTTGTACGACGGATCCTCTAATGACCATCAACAAACGTGTTTATTATGGTCTGAATCGGTCTATTGCCCGATACAGCTCCCATATAAATCGTTCTCTCTATTTTACTTCTTGAGCCCCCAATGGGCGCAAATCTTATTCGAATTAGCTGAAATTTTACACAGGTCTCCAACATATAATTTAATTGTGGTCCGAATCGGACCATATCTTTATATCGCTCAAATAGCAGAGCAAATCTTTTCTTATATCCTTTTTTGCCTATGGGTCCCCACCTCCTCTGAACCAAACATATATACCGACTATAGCACTATGTAGCGCAAATGTGGTTTTTGGAAATAGGGCATAAATTTGATATCCACTTTCGCAAAGGGTTTGGCTACTCCAACCCACCACCAAAAACAAGAAAAGGAAATGTTGGATCTAATATCCCAAATTTAATGGGCGAACCCTCCCCTTAACCTATTTTTAAAAACGCCAGTTCTCGGAGATGGGTGGAGATATTTACACGTTTGTTTATATGGCTTAAAATTTTGCACAGTCACATCTTAGAATGGTTAAAATCAGTTTATAATCTGATTACGATCTCATATAAACTGACCTCCCAATTTTCTTCTTCAGCCTTTAAGGGCGCAATTGCCTTCGGATTTGGAGGAAGTTTTGCAGATTTTCCACCTTAAGTTAAAACTCGAATTTGGTCCACTTCGACAGCCCTATTCAACATTACTAAAGAAAGTGAAAGTGATAAAGGAATAAATAAATACATATAAAAATAACTTTAAGGTGTATATGAAATGCAAAGGCAACAATAACACATAGACCAACCAAACCACCATAACTCTGCATCCCAGAGAAGATGTGCTCAGTTGAGCCGAGAAAAGACCTGACCCCATGTCGAAATATTACTACGATCCAATGCTACAAGTATTACGCGAAGTTCGCTATACGATGACTGAAGAGACCCACTAAAATGCCCAAAGCATCATGAATCGGAAAAAACTGCAAACGATGACATGAACATAAAACTAAATTTCCATCAACAACTAACGAAGAAACAATGAAAATTATGAAAAAATGCATTTAGGAAATAATTCGCTACACTCGTACTCATGTTTAGTATGAAAAATGGGTTGAAGTGTTTTCCTTTGTTGGAAAAATGCGAGTTAAGCATTTGAATATTATGGCTTTGATATATTTTAAAAGTAAACTACAATGGCAAAGTTACGACGAAGTAAACAAATATGACGAACAATCATTTAAACCTAAAACAGGGGTTTAGCAAAATAGGCAATGTTATTTGGGGTTTCGTGGTTTTAATCGCACAATGACCTTTATTTTTCTAATCTTATGTATTGGAGTGTCCCACAATAGTAGAAACTACGGCAGTATAAACAAGTAAAAAGGCGATTTAGCCCATTTACAATCCCAGCCGACCTACGCTTATAAGAAGTAAGAAAATTTGTACGAAATTTCATGCACCAACATTGCTAAACCGACTTAGACGATCAAGAATATATATGTACTAGGCGAACCGGGCCCGCTCCGCTGCGCCTTCTTTAACTCTCTTATATCGTTTTAGGGTGGGGCCACTTCGCCCTGAATGCGGATATCGAATTCGTGCCATTGTAGCCTATGACGTTGAACGCGTTCGAATCCTGGCGAGAACATCGGACAAACCGGTATTTATCCCCTCGTAATGTTTGGATACCCACTACCTCGGGTATATATGTAAACCATCTTTCATCAAAATCTGGTGAAAATTGCATAGCTTACGTCGCATATAGTAGCTATATCTAGAAATAAACCGATCTGAATCATATACGACACGGATGTCGAAAAGCCTAACATAAGTCACTGTGTCAAATTACAGTGAATTCGAATTTTAAATGCGCCTTTTATGGGGTCAAAACTTTAAATCGAGATATCGGCCCACATGGTAGCTATATCGAAATCTGGACCGATTTGGGCCAAGTTACAAAAACTGTCGAAGAGCCTAACACAAAGCACTGTCCCAAATTTCGGCGAAATCGGACAGTAAATGCGCCTTTTATGGGCCCAAAACCTTAAATCGAGAGATCGGTCTATATTGCAGCTATATTCAAATCTAGAACGATCTAGGCCAAATTGAATAAGGACGTCGAAAAACCTAACTAAACTCACTGTCTCCAATTTCAGCGATATCGGACAATAAATGCGCCTTTTATGGTCCCAAAACCCAAAAACCGAGAGATCGGTCTATATTGGAGCTATAGCCAAAACTGGACCTATCTGTGCCATATTGCAGAAATATATCAAGGGACTTAACTTCACTCACTGTCCCAAATTTCGGCGACATTGGACAATAAATGCGATTTTTATGGGCCCAAAACCCTTAAATCGAGAAATCGGTCTATATGGCAGCTATATCCTAATCTGAACCGATGTGAGCCAAATGGACGAAGGATGTCGAAGGGCCTAACATAACTCACTGTCCCAAATTTCAGCAAAATCGGATAATAAAAGTGGCTTTAATGGGCCTAATACCCTAAATCGAAGGATCGGTCTATATGGCAGCTATATTCAAATCTGAACCGATGTGGGCCAAATGGACGAAGGATATCGAAGGGCCTAACATAACTCACTGTCCCAAATTTCAGCAAAATCGGATAATAAATGTGGCTTTTATGGGCCTAATACCCTAAATCGGAGGATCGGTCTATATGGCAGCTATATCCAAATCTGAATCGATCTGAGCCAAATTGACAAAGGATGTCGAAGGGCGTAACACAACTCACTGTCCCGAATTTCAGCATAGTCGGATTATAAATGTGGCTTTTATGGGTCTAATACCCTAAATCGGAGGATCGGTCTATATGGCAGCTATATCCAAATCTAAACCGATCTGAGCCAAATTGATGAAGGATGTCGAAGGGCGTAGCACTATTCACTGTCCCAAATTTCAGCATAGTCGGATTATAAATGTGGCTTTTATGGGTCTAATACCCTAAATCGGAGGATCGGTCTATATGGCAGCTATATCTAAATCTGAACCGATCTGGGCCAAATTGACGAAGGATGTCGAAGGGCGTTACACAGCTCACTGTCCCAAATTTCAGCAAAATCGGATAATAAATGTAGCTTTTATGGGCCTAAGAACCTAAATCAGAGGATCGGTCTATATGGCAGCTATAACCAAATGTGGACCAAATTACCGAAGAACGTTGAAGGGCCTAACGCAACTGACAATCCCAAATTTCAGCAAAATCGGATAGTAAATGTGGCTTTTGTGGGCCTAAGACCCTAAATCGGCGGATCGGTCTATATGGGGGCCATATCAAGATATAGTCGGATATAGCCCATCTTCGAACTTAACCTGCTTATGGACAAAAAAAGAGTTTCTGTGTAAAGTTTCAGCTCAATATCTCTATTTTTAAAGACTGTAGCGTGATTTCAACAGACAAACGGACATGTCTAAATCGTCTTAGATTTTTATGCTGATCAAGAATATATATACTTTATAGGGTCGGAAATGGATATTTCGATGTGTTGTAAACGGATTGACAAAATGAATATACATCCAACCTTCAGTGGTGGGTACAAAAATGGAACAGTACACTCTTCCACAACGCATTCTAGTTACTAAATTTCAATACAAAAATGGCAAAAAACTTGCAGTAAAATAAAAGCATTTTTCGTCGTTGTAAAGCAGTTTGTCGGGCCGCAATGCGGCAAAAATGTCGCATGTGTGGCTCAGAAAGCCTAAGATTTATTGTTTAGAAGCTTCTCCATCCTCAACAAGTAACTGTTTAGTGGGGTTTGTGGTCTGACTGGGTCATTGGATCTTACGTTTACGAAAATGAGGTTGGATTAACAGGTGAATGAATTGTGATATCGATGATTAATGATTTTTTATGGTCGGAATTGGATGGTATTGACCTGGACAACGTTTGTTTTGAACAAGACGACGCTACGTGCCACACAAGCAACGCAACCATTGCTCTTTTACGAGAAAAGTTTCAGGGGTCGTATTATTTCTGGAAAAGGTGATTACAATTGGACACCAAGTTTTTGTGATTTAACACCTTGCGACCTTTCCCTTTGGGGCCACTTGAAAGATAAGGTGTACGCCAACAGCCCAGATCACAGTGGAAATAAATCGAAAAAAACTGGTAAAAAATATTCCATATCAGAACGGATAGAAATAATACTCTGAAAATTTAAATGGTTGGAGCTGAGGTGTGTCCCGTTATGTTACCGAATGCTATACTAACCCCCTTCTTACTTCTTTTCAGTAACAGGCTCGTCTTCTCACGATCCGTATTTGCCCATAGGATTTTCGCCGTCCTACCGACCGTTTCGGCGTTCCACAGCGTAACACTGTGTTCACTTTTTTGACTTCCAAACTGTATTACTTTTAACTGAGTTATCGTATGTTAACGCATACTGCGGCAAAGTCACTGTAAATTGTGTCTTCAATTCATTTCCACATGCATCAAAATGAAAGAAACCGATCTTAGCCAGAATTTCAAAAAATAAAAATTAAAAATCGAATATTCCCGAAACCAGTGGATATATTGTACATCTCTTTGTAGGGATTTTTAAGCACTATCCAGCAAATCGGACCGTAAATTAATTCGGCAGCCAATTTTTCGAAATTGTGCACATGATCTCGCTAACACCTCAGCTCTAACCATTTCAAAGAGTTATCAAATGACCATTTTTACTAATTTTTGTTTCGATTCCATTTCACTGTGCAGCGTCTATTAAAAACCTCATAGATAGATTTTGTGAGGCTATCGAGGACATAGGGCAGCCATTTTACAATTCGGTTATTGAAAATTTCATGAAAAGGACAAGGCCCCGTAAGCGTAGTCGCGGTTCCCATTTGGCTGATGTTCGTTGTCATTATTAACGGCATACCTTGCTCTTTATTACGAAATAAACATGCGAGCATTTATCTCAAACAAGTAAAAGTGTGCTGCGGCTGGGCCGAATCTTGGGTTCATGGTGCTACAAAATATTTATACAAAATAAATTAAACTTCTGTCAAAACAGCAAAAATTAAAGCTTCTAGGAACCGAAAACGGGTGATTGAGAGACCGGTTTACATGGCAGCAATATCAGGTTATAGACTGATGTGGACCGAATTTGGCACAGTTGTTGGAAGTCGTAGCAGAACACTGCAAGCAAAAATTGCGGCTTGTAACGACTCAAGAATTCAAGAATTCACAGTTGTTGGGGAGATCAGTTTATATGGGAGCTACATCAGGGTATACACCGATTTGGACCGTACTTGGAAACAGTTGTTCAAAATAACAAGTAAAATTGCATTAAGTTCGGCCGGGTCGAACTTTGAATACCCACCAGCTCGGGTATATATGTAAACTCCCTTTCGTTACAATCCGATGAAAATTGGATAACTTATGCACCCAAATTCGGTGCAAACATTGAGTGGTCTTATAAATATAAGACACTGTTGAATTTTGTATTTCAAATTTCAATAAAATCGGGTAATAGATAAAGCTTTTATAAGCTTCAGACCCTTAACCGGCATATCGGTCTAAATGACAGCTATATCTAAATAAAGTCCTATTTTTATTTTATTTTTAGGCGGGTGGCCTAAAACTATTCACTGTTTCAAATTTCAGTGAAATTGGATAAAAAAATAGGGCTTTTATGGGCTTCAGACCCTTTATCAGGAGATCGGTCTATATGGAAGCTATATCTAAATATAGTCCAATCTGAACCATATTTTGGGTCAGATGTTGGTAGGCCTAAAACTACTCACTGTTGAAATTTCAGCAAAATCGGATAAAAAGTAAAGCTTTTATGGGATTCAGAACCTTTATCGGGAGATCGGTCTATATAGCAGCTATATCTAAATATAGTCCGATCTGAACCATATTTGGGTCAGATGTTGGTCTACTCACTGTTGAAATTTCAGCAAAATCGGATAAAAAGTGAAGCTTTTATTGGCTTTAGACCCTTTATCGGGAGATCGGTCTATATAGCTATATCTAAATATAGTCAGATCTGAACCATACTAAGGTCAGATGACGGGAGGCTTGAAATAACCAACTGTTTAAAATTTCAGCGAAATTGGGCAATTAATAAAGTTTTTTTGGGCTTCAGACCCTTTATCGGCAGATCGGTCTATATGGCAGCTATATTTAAAACTACTCACAGCGAAATCGGATAAAAAATAAAGCTTTTATGGGCTTCAGACTCCTTATCGGCAGATCGGTCTATATGACAGCTATATCTAAATACAGTCGGATCTGATCCATAATCGGGTCAGATGTCAGGAGGCATTAAACTACTCACTCTTTAAAATTTCAGCAAAATCGGAAGAAAAATACAGTTTTTATGGGCATTAGACCCTTTATCGGAAAATCGGTCTATATACCAGCTATATCCAAATATGGTCCAATATGGCCCGTTCAAGAACTTAACCAGCGTGCATCAAAAAGACGTATCTGTACCAAATTTCAGTTCAATTTCAAATTTCAGTTCAATAACACATTTATACTATGGGCTTAAAATTTGCCTTTCTGAGACGAATGGAAAAATAAAATCCTGAAATGGTTTTAACCAATAAAATTGGAAATAAATATTCAAAAATACTACGTCAGCATATTGGCCTTAATAGTGAATACTCGTATAAGCTGCGTAATTTAGAGTAAACTTTAAGCAGAATTCATGATGGTGAGTACCCAAGTTTCCGCTCGGTCGAAGTTATTATATTTTCGTATAAACTAAGTACAGACGTTTAGCTTGTAACAATTATTTGGCATTATTTTTAGCCTTCTCCTGACCAATATTCACATTGGCAATTCCATTAAATTTTCGGTCGGCTTGCTTTGTGCATAAATGGAATGTCACTCAATGTACAACTCTGATGTCAAACATGGTGCTAATAACGACACCATCAAACGAGATGTCCACAATTATTGTTAAAAAGATATCTTGGGAAACAATGTCACAAAAATATCTCACTGTTCATGTCGGAAGTAAATATGGTGAGTATGCGACTGAGAATATTTTTTTAACAGGCACCTATACTGGGTAGGGATTCATTTATAGACAATAGTCGTCAAAAGTGTGTAAATTTTACAGAAGTAATGCGGAACTAAGGGAAAAGGATAGCTACCTGCAATGTTCGACATAAGGCGAAGGTAACATTCTGAAATGGCCCTACACGCAGATTTCCTAACTATCGGAAAAATTGCACCTGAATCAAGTTTCACCTCTACAGCTTAATTTTTTAAGTCTCAGAAGAGATTACGTTAACATACAGATAGTCGAGCAGCCAGACAAACAAACGCGTGCATATTTCTTAATCATCTTAGAGTTATGTGTATAATTAAAAGGCCGGCGATGAATAATCCGATATTCTAAACCATATTAAAGTCGGATATCGTGAGGCTCAGAAAAACTCACTGTTTCAAATTTTAGCGAAATAGGGTAAGAAATAAAGCTTTTATGGGCTTCAGTCCCTTTATCAGCAGATCGGTCTATATGGGAACTATATCTTAATAAAGTCCGATCTGAACCATATTAGGTCGAGTGTCAGGAGGCTAAAAATAACGCACTATTTCAAATTTTAGCGAAATTGGTTAAAAAATAAAGTTTTTATGGGCTTCAGACCCTTATCGGCTGATCGGTCTATATGACAGCTATATCTGAATATAGACCAATCTGTACAATATTTGGGTCAGATTTTGGGAGGCTTAAAACTGCGCACTATTTCAAATTTCAGCGAAATCGTATAAACAATAAAGCTTTTATGGTCTTCAGACCCTTTATCGGCAGATCGATCTATATGCTATATCTAAATATAGTCCGATCTGGACCAAATGTCGGGAGGCTTAAAATAATCCACTGTTTCAAATTTGAGTGAAATCGGATAAAAAATAAAGCTTTTATGGGCATTAGACGCTTTATCAGGAGATCGGTCTATATGACAGCTATATTTAAATATAGTCCGATCAGAACCATATTTACGTCAGATGTCGGGAGGCTTACAGAAACCCATTGCTTCAAATGTCAGCGAAATCGGGTAATAAAATTAAACTATCCACTGTTTCAAATTTCAGCAAATAAAGTTTTTATGGGCATTAGAACCTTTATCGGAAAATCGGTCTATATAGCAGCTTTATGCATATATGGTCCGATTTGGCCCGTTCAAGAACTTAACTAGCATGCATCGAAAAGACGTGTCAAATTTCAGCTCAATATCTCAATTTTTGAAGGCTCTAGAGTGATTACAACAGACGGACGGACAGACACACGGACATCGTTAAATCGTCTTAGAACTTTAAGACGGAAATTGATATTTCGATGTGTTGCAAACGGAATGACTAAATGAATATACCCCTTATCCTACGGTGGTGGGTATAAAAACGTTATATCATACACTCTATTATAGCGAGTATAAAATATAGAACTTTGGCAAACTTCTTAAGATTTATGGTTTAAGGGCATTTATCAGACAATTTTATTTCAAATTGTACATCCCTATAGCATTTGTTTCCCATTGGACTTTGTTTTCCTTACGATGCGCGAAATTTTTCACACGTGTGTTACCCGTTTTCCGTTTGCAAGTCTTCGAGTGAGAGCCGAGTTTTGTTTTATTGTTTCTGAACAAAGAAAAAGATTTTTCGATGGTTGCAAAAGTTTTCCATTGCTTACCTCTTTGGAAAGTGATGCAATCGTTGCACGAAGTTTAAGTTCATCTGGCCATGGTTGGTGTTGTCATCGCTGGCGTGTCTGCACGTTTCGCTTTTGTTTTCCTTCAAGTTGTGAAAAAGTTCATCATCTGCTATTTCGTTTCACCTTCTGTCCGTCTTGACACTATCGGCCATCCTAAATGGTGTTAATGGTGCAACAATTCAAGTTTTCCATATTTTTTGTGTTTGCTGTTCTTTTTGTTGCCATTTTACTTTGTTACAGCGAAATCGCATAATTTGTATTTAAACACTACAAGCAGGCCAATAGTTTCCTTCTTATATGGAGCACAATGGAAGATTTTGTGCCGTTAGCTAAGTGATTGAGGGCAATAACTGACTTTTTCGAGTACAAGGCTGGTCTATATTCCTCATTAAGGCTGGTCTATATACCTTTTTCACAGTTGAAACACACATATTTTTCTTCAGTAAGAAGACAACCATATATACTTTTTTGAACATTTCTTCATAAGTGATGAGGGAATTTCGTAATGAATCAGCAAGTTTTTTTGCTTCAAAATTTATTATCTAAAAGAAGAAATCACAGAAAAATTTCGCGAAAAACAAATATAGTCCCGGCCAATAGCTAAACGAAATATTCGACAAGCAAACTCCATTAGGCGGTCACCGTAGCGTAGAGGTTAGCATGTCCGCCTATGACGCTGAACGCCTGGTTTCGAATCCTGGCGAGACCATGTCATGTAAAACTTCTCTCCAAAGAGGTGTTGCACTGCGGCACGCCGTTCGGACTCAGCTATAAAAAGGAGGCCCCTTATCATTGAGCTTAGACTTGAATAGGACTGCACTCATTGATATGTGAGAAGTTTGCCCCTGTACCTTAATGGAATGTTCATGGGCAAAATTTGCAATTTGCAAACTCCATTTGCAATAAACTTTGACGCTTACGTTAGGTCGAAATGAAGATGCGTATATTAATCCGCCCCATGCCTATATGGACATACATCGGCTTGTTCTGCGTTCTAAACATTAAAAGTAACCTCGAAAAAGAAAATCTAAGTCAGGAATTCCGTGCTACTAGTATTGTGTCTGACAGTGTCACGAAAGTCTGGAAATGACATAGGAAATGCTCCATCCTCTCATCATCTTCACTGCTACACACATGCTATCACTTGCCGCACCTATTTTGCATATGTGAGCTCGTAGTCCAACCAAGTTTATTGACGGCAGTTCTCTGGCCTTCACTGCCAAATCGTCTGCTCTTTCATTCCCCCTTACTCCGCTTTGACCCAGCACCCAATTAATGCGGATCGTGCCATCCTCAGAGAAGGCGGTTATCTCCTTCTTACACTCCAGGACTGTTAGTGACCTTACCGTCCTGGTTTTTATTGCCCTGTTTGCCAGTTTACTGTCCGTAACCTACTGAATCTCATACTCCGTGACCTACTGAATCTGCGACTGCAGGACTGTATTACGGTCAGGCTGTCGAAAACAGATCTCAGTCCCTATTTTGTCAATATAGATCCCCAAGTCCATTCTATTCTCTAGTTTTGATCCATCTGTGTTGCATGAACTTCCAGATGACATTGCCGGATTCCGCCAATCCAAGACTGTGCCCCTGGCAGAAGTACCTCGCACTTGACCTCTAGTGTCGTATCATGTATTCGTTCAGAAACCTCTTGCATTCCTTCCAGATTTCCTATCGTTGTATCGATTGTACAGCGATAGCGTGATGTTGCACTGTGCGATAGAATAAAACAATTAAAAAGGTATTAAGTTCGGCCGGGCCGAACTTTGGATACCCATCACCTCGGGCATATATGTAAACCAGCTTTTGTCATAATCCGGCTAAAATGCATAATTTATGCCCACAAAGCAGCTATATCGAAATATGGTCCGATTTGTACCAAATTCGGCACGGACAGTGCAGTGTGTATCAAGCGGAGATCCTTGCTAAGACATAATGTCATTACGACGATTAGCATAAATAACTTCTCAGATAGCCAGGCAGCCATTAAATCCCTGGAGAACGTATTTCTGAACACAAAAACCGCCCTCGACTGTCGCAGATCTCTCAACGGGATGGCTGACCATTTCAAAATTCACCTGTTCTGGGTGCCGGGCCACAGAGATGTCCCAGAACGAGCTTGCGAGACTACCCTACACATTCCAGGGATACTGGAATCTGTGGGTATGCCTCTAGCGACATGTAAGCCAAGTTTTCAGGATCAGGCCCGAAGAACAACGAATGACAGATGGCCACAAAGAGGGGACTGTGAGCATTCAAAACTATGTGGCCTAGATCTAGACTTAAGAAGGTCTACTGCTGCTCTATCATTGGCTAAAATAGACGTCTCAGTCATTGTGTCCGTCATGACAGGTTACTGTGTAATCGAAAAACATGCTGACAGACTGAAGGTTGCCAGCAGAAGAAGAATAGACTATAGAACACCTTTTGTGTGCGTGTTCTCATTTCTTTGAGAACCTGTCTGATTTAGCGGTTATGAATATTCGCAAGTTATTGGGCTGATGACCTTGGATCTCACACACGTATTATTTAACGCCTTCAATGTTGCTTGACTGTCGTTGAAGATATGAATTTCTGATCGCTCGATATTCATAGACAACACAAGTTCCGCTGCTACAGCCATCGCATACACCTCTGCTTGAAAGATGCTGCAATCATTCCTCATGCACAAGGAGACATTGAAATCGAGTTCGCCACAATAGATACCACACCCTGTTTCATTTTACAATCTGTAAAAATGCTAATGCCCGAAAACCTAACCAATACTTTCTGTCATTCCGCCATTGTAGGTAAGTTTATCTGCAGTCCTTTATCCATCACGTTCATTCCCATCTGGAAGTCTTGCAAATATCCCGCCGGTGATCCGCGAATCAAGTCAAGCTGTGACAATCCTCTTCGCTATCTCCCTGATGAACAAGTCCATAGGCTGAATTCTCAACATAACTTCCAATGATCCAATCGCGGTAGTTCCCATAGCCCCAGACAAAAATCTCAGAGCGACTCTATACACCCTGTTAAAGTTTCGGGCATGTGATGCAAAAACCGTCACCGTGCAGCAGACGTGAAGGCCATATGCTAGGACTGCCCTCAACATCGCCGAGAACAACCGGTGCATAAGCCTGGACCTCAAACCCCACTTACTCCCTACGAGCTTTTGGCACGAATACAACGCCGCATACGCCTTTCTAATACTCGACCCCATGTTCAGCCTCAAATTCAATTTGCTGTCTAGAATCACCCCCAAAAACTTTGCAGACTGCGATAACTGTAAAGTCACCCCCTGCAGCGTGGGTAGTCTAACGCTCAAAATAAGGCACTATTTCAAGTTTCAGCGAATTCGGTTAATAAATAAGGCTTTTATGGGCTTCAGCCCATAAATCGGCAGATCGGTCTACATGGCAGCTATATCTAAATACAGTCATATCTTTACCACATTTGAGCGGGTGGCCTAAAACTACTTACTGTTTACAATTTCAAATTTAAAACAACTCAATGTTTCAAATATTAGCGGGTAAACAATAGAGCTTTTATGGACTTCAAAAAAGTTTCAGTATTTCCTTGAAGGAAATATGTCAAGTAAAGGAATTCCTGTAACACAAATAGGTATCTAACACTTACTGGAAAAGTGTAGGTATTTATTACCAGCCTATATTCGGGAAGGATATTTTGGTAAAATCGTTTACAAAATTTGCATTTTATGGGTCCTAGACAATAAATTGGAAAACGTTTTAAAAAAGGTAATTATGTATATCCTAATACAGTCTGTTCTAGACCAGAACTGTAGCAGGTAGCAAAATTTTCAAGCACACTTGTTCAGCAACATGATTTATGTTGCTGATTTTGTTTGAGTGGATGAACGGAGAGTGATTGGTTTCGTATTTGTTCGAACTGAACATTGAGTTCGAATCACTTCATTAGTAATCAAACATGAATGTTCGTACTCGCTCGTTTCACTCAGTAAGGAGGGATGATCAAACAAGCTATCTTGAATTAAATGAACTTGAATGAACTTTTTGTTTCTATTCGAGTTTGTTCGGGACAATTAATTTTTCTACGTACATTCATCCAACTCGGTGCACGTACACTTAAAATAACAACAAACACATGTTATATATGGGTTCAAAAATCGTAAATTGCCAAAATTTTTCTGTAACTGTGAAATTGGAAAAGATACCTCAATTGTTTTTTTATACCCTTCACCATAGGATGGGGGTATACTAATTTCGTCATTTTGTTTACAACACTTCGAAATATGCGTCTGAGACCCCATAAAGTATATATATTCTTGATCGTCATGTCATTTTATATCGATCTAGCAATGTCCGTCCGTCTGTCTGTCGAAAGCATGCTAAATTTCGAAGGAGTAAAGCTAGGCGCTTGAAATTTTGCACAAAAACTTCTTATTAGTGTAGGTCGGTTGGGATTGTAAATTGGCCATATCGGTCTATGTTTTGATATAGCTGCCATATAAACCGATCTTGGGTCTTGACTTCTTGAGCCTCTAGAGGGCGCAATTCTCATCTTAACAACTCCGCCAAGTATGGTTCAAGTCGGTGCATGTTTTGATATAGCTGCCATATAAATCGATCTGGGGACTTGACTTCTTGAGCCTCTAGAGGGCGCAATTCTTTTCCGATTTGGCTGAAATTTAGCACGACGTATTTTATTATGACTTTCAACAACTGTGCCAAATTTTGCACGACGTGTTTCGCTATGACTTCCAATAACTGTGCCAAGTATGGTTCAAATCGGTCCATAACCTAATATAGCTGCCATATAAACCGATCTGGGGCTTGATTTCTTGGGCTTCTAGAGGACGCAATTCCTATCCGGTTTGGCTGAAATTTAGCACCACGTATTTTATTATGACTTTTAACAACTGTGCCAAATAGGGTTCAAATCGGTTCATAACCTGATAAAGCTGCCATATAAACCGATCTGGGATCCTGAGCCTCTAGTTGTCGCAATTTTTATCCGATTTGCCTGAATTTTTGTACGACAGATCCTCTCATGACCATCAACATACGTGTTTGTTATGGTCTGAATTGGTCTACAGCCTGATACAGCTCCCATATAAATCGATCTTTCTTTTTACTTCTTGAGCCCCCAAAGGAAACAATTCTTATTCTTATGTGGTCCAAACCGGCCCTTATCTTGATGTCGCTCTAAAAGCAGAGCAAATCTTTTCTTTTATCCTTTTCTTGCCTAAGAAGAGATGCCGGGAAAATATTGTAACTCAACAAATGCGATGCATTGTGGAGGTTATATAAAATTCGGCCCGGCCGAACTTGTTTTATAAATCTGTGTTAATTTATTGAAGCGAAGGGCTATTTATGTAACTTGATTCCAATCACACTTGTTCTTTGCACTTTAAACAAATCAAGTACAACAAACAGAAAAATCATATCAAGAACGAGCTTTAAAAGCAAAACGAGCATGTGAGTTGTTCGATTGAAACAAGTGCTTCACTTCGTTGTTGAATCACAACATTTTCGTTGCGTTTTGAGCGTGTTGAATAGACTTGTTTCACTTGTGCCCATGATTGATTTCACTCATTTTTCAAAACAGATGTTTAAGCCTACATAATCATACTCGTTGCAGCTCTCTGGATCAGATCATCTAGAAGATGAGTACTCGGTCATGAAGATTCGGCCACAGAGGTTCACTAATGTTCACTAAATACGAAGTTTTCGGGTCTTAAATACCAAAACAATAATGATTTCTCTTTAGATAATTTATTTCAATATTCCAATGACCACATGAATATTATGGAAAAAATACTCCCACTGTGTAGGATGTATGCTCAAAAGCTATTTCATGGAAAACTCCTTAGCTGTTATGCGTTGCCTTTTATTTAAGGTAAAATTGTGTATGGCACCCATAATTAAAGTTTCCAATTAGTTTTTACCTTTGTAAATTGAAAGAAACATTACAGTGTCCGGCGTCTTGTACACGGTAATTTGAAATTTCAAAGGCTCTGCAGGCTCTATTTACAAATAATTAGTTTCTTAGTTAGTTGTTTTGAAAATGCAAGATGTGTTAATTGGTCGCATTTCAATGAGGTACGGTGACTCTACACGCAACGAAATTTGTTGTTCAATATAGCAAAAATGTTTGCAATCAGCAGTTTTTGTCTGCTGAAAATGGGAGAGCAGACATGACTGTTATTTAGCAAACAAAATGCTGATGTTATAGCGAACATTTCGTTCTGTTTCAACTAAAAATCTGCTAAAATATTGGACACGCACTACTGCCGAACAGGCAACAATTGTTATACCCAACACCGAAGGATGAGGGAATAATTATTTCGTCATTCTGTTTGTAACCCTTCGAAATATTCGTCTAAGACCCCATAAAGTATAAATATTCTTGGTCGTCTGACATTTTAAGTCGAACTAGCCATGTCCGTCCGTCTGTCTGTCGAAAGCACGCTAACTTTAGAAGGAGTAAAGCAGGCCGTTTGTAATTTTGTACGAATACTTCTAGTGTAGGTCGGTTGGGATTGTAAATGGGCTATATCGGTCCACGTTTTGATATAGCTGCCATATAAACCGATCTGGGATCTTGACTTCTTGAGCGGCAAGAGGGCATAATTCTTATCCGATTTGTCTAAAATTTTGCATGAGGTGTTTTATTATGACTTCCAACAACTGTGCTGTGTATGGTTGAAATCGGTCGATTACCTGATATAGCTGTCTTATAAACCTATCTGGGGTCTTGATGTCCTGAAGGTCTAGAATGCGCAATTCCTATCCGATTTGGCTGAAATTTTACACGACGTGTTTTGTTATGACTTCCATTAACTCTGTTAAGAATAGTTCAAATCGGTCCATAACCTGATATAGCTGCCATATAAAGCGATCTGGGGTCTTGACATCTTGAGCCACTAGAGGACGCAATTATTAACCGATTTGGCTGAAATTTTGCGTGAGGTGTTTTGTTATGACATTCAACAACTGTGCTAAGAAAAGTTCAAATCGGTCCATAACATGATATAGCTGCCATATAAACCGATCTGGGGTCTTGGCTTCTTGATCCTCTACAGGGAGCAATTCCTACCGATTTGGCTGAAATTTTGCATGAGGTGTTTTGTTATGACATTCAACAACTGTGCTAAAAGTACAAATTGGTCGATAACCTGATATAGCTGCCTTATAAACCGATCTGGGGTCTTGACTTTTTGAGCCTCTAGAGGACGCAATTATTATCCGATATGGCTGAAATTTTGCATGAGGTGTTTTGTTATGACTTCCAACAACTGTATTAAGAATGGATCAAATCGCTTCATAACCTGATATAGCTGCCATTTAAACCGATCTGGGGTCTTGACTTCTTGAGCCTCTACAGTAAGTAATTATCCGATTTAGCTGAAAGTTTGCGAGCGGTGTGCTAAGAATAGTTCAAATCGTTCATTAGCCTGATATAGCTGCCATATAAACCGATATGGAATCTTGAGTTCTTGAGCCTCTGAAGGGCGCAAGTATTATCCGATTTGGCTGAAATTTTGGCTTCTCCCATGACCTTTAACATACGCGTCGAATATGGTATGAATCGGTTTGTAGCCTAATACAGCTCCCTTATAAACCGATCTCCCTATTATACTTCTTCAGCCCCTTAAGTGCGCAATTCTTACTAGATTTGGCTGAAATTTTACACAATGACTTCTATTATGGTTTCCAATATTCAATATTCTTTTATCCTTTGTTTGCTTAAAAAGAGATACCGTGGAAAGAGCTCGACATATGCGATCCATGGTGGAGGGTATATAAAATTCGGCCCGGCCGAACTTAGCACGCTTTTACTTGTTTTAATTAATTTTATTTTACTCTCCCCCTAACAACACCATCACATATTGGGCAGCAAATATTATCAGCAAACATAAGTAGGTAGTCTGATGTTCTGAAATTGCAAATATTTTGCTATAACAGCGGAACTACTACAGTAATAGTAACAAAAATAACTACTAACAGTCAGCAGACAGTGTTTGTTATTATCAGCAGACTTTTTTCTATGAGTGTACTACAGTCCTTGTTTAAATTTAGAATTTGAGTTATTTGAATACAATGGGAGAATTGCAATTCTGGGTCTCTATAATGGCACAAATAACAATTTTGAATCATTTTTCTCTTTAATAAAAATTGTGAAGGAAACCAGAGAAACATTAACTTATAGACTTTTTAAAGTAATTGTTTAAAAATTCTAAAAATTTTTTAGTTAAACGGCTAAGAGTTGGTGCTGCTTGTTGGAACACATTTAAGAAGCCCTAGTCTACGCAAAAAAATTGTAGCATGCAACGTAGTTTTATCCCAAAAAACAGGTTTGGGCTGGACTATACGACTGTTGACTTTTGACCTTTCTGCTCTTTTCGCACCGAAGAGCGTTTTATAAAGTTGAGTGTTTTCTTATTGTTTGCTGTTTCTTTAGGAATTCCATCCCCTTTTCGGGAATTAATAATAAAAAAAAAAAATAAATGGAATTCCTTTTACGAGTCATATTTGCTTATTTGTTTTTTCGTTCGTTTTGTGGTGCCAATAAAATATGCAAAATAAATTTGACTTGGCTGCAAAAGCAACCCGAATTCCTTATGTAAAGATGATGATGGCGGCTTTATTCGACAACATGCCTCAGACCATTAAGGGCGGAATTCATAAGTGTTTAAAGGGTTTTATTAGCCCTTTCCATTAGTCTTGAGACACGCATCCTAATGGACGTTCTGTCATTAGGAATCAACACAGCTCGTAAGTGTTGTGAAGCAGTTTCCAGATGAGAAGGGTGTAAATATCGAGATGGTTGGCAAATTTATTCAAATTGAAATGGTTTTTACAATAGAAAAGTCAGAATTTCAATACAAAAAAATTAAAAAAAACAAAATCAATAGAAATATGGTTCATGCAAATCGAAGGGAACACTCAGCTGTGCCTTCGAATCAAGTATTATTATTCATAGCCAAATTGACAATTGTGACTGAAGTCATATGTGCGTGCAGATTCGTTAATTTAAGCTCGATCATAAAAGTTGAAATATGCTTTAAATATAAACAAGCAAAAATGCTTAAAGCTAGACTGGGTCGAATCTAATATGGAAGCCATAAGGAAACATTACGAGGATAATTTCAGTAAAATCACATAACAATTGCTAAATGGACCATACTTATCACGGATTTCAGCCAAAACGAATATACAGCTATGTTCAAAATAATAGAAGTGCTGCTTCCCCATATTTTGAAAAGTCAAAATTGCTGGCACATCTATATCCATATCAAGTGTTATTTTAAGAGAACTTAGAAGAGTATATAGCAATTAAAATAACTTATAAGAGTACATTATAAATTTTATACTTTTGGTGCCATGGATTGTTTTCTCGTTTGATCACTCCATGGCCTTGTTCAAAAAAATAGGAGTATGAATGATTTGTAATAAAATAAATTAAACAGTGTTAAATTCTAATCACTTTAACTAACCTCTGCGCCACCGTAGCGCAAAGGTTAGCATGTCCGCCTATGACGGTAAACGCCAGGGTTCGAATACTGGCGAAACATCAGAAAAAATTTTCAGCGGTGGTTATTTCCTCCTAATGCTGGCGACATTAGTGAGGTACTATGCCATGTTAAAACTTCTCCCTTAAGAGGTGTCGCATTGCGGCACGACGTTCCGACTCGGCTATAAAAAGAAGGCCCCCTATTATTGAGCTTAAAATTTGAATCCGAAAGCACTCCGTGATATTTGAGAATTGAGAAGTTTGAATCAATTCCTTAGTGAAATGTTCATGTGCAAATTTGCAATTTGCAATTTTAAGAAAACCAAGTAAAAACGTGCTAAGTTCGGCCGGGCCGAATCTTTGGAATACACCTAAAAATGTATGCATACTAAATTAAGTTCAAGGCATAATTTTATTCTAGATTACAAACTTCTATCAAACTAGCAAAATTTAAGCTTCTAGGAACCGAACAAGTATAATCGAGAGAACGCTATATAAGGTTATTGACAGATTTGGACCGTACTCGGCACAGTTGTTGGAAGTCGTCACAGAACACTCCATGCACAGAACACTCCGGCTAGCTTTACGCGTTCGACCGCTATCGTGATTTCGACAGACGGGCGGACGGTCGGACATGGCTAGATCAAATCAGAATCTAGAGACGATCCGGAATATGTATACTTAATGGGGTCGCAGATCAATAATTCAAGGTGTTACAAATGGAATGACTAGATTAGTATACCCCCATCCTATTGTGGAGGGTATAAAAGTAAAAACTTAGTAAAGAAAAGACAAATTAAAGCTGTTTCAATTGCAATTAAATTTTTACAATAATGTATGTTATTAGTAGGACACAGAAACCACGGCTTCAAGGAAAGGAGAGATTTACCACAAAAACTAATCAAACAAGGAAAAAGGCGTTAAGTTCGGTCGGGCCGAACTTTGGACACGCACCACCTCGGGGATTTATGTAAACCACCTTTCGTCAAAATCCGGTTAGAAATTCATACCTTATGCCCCATTGCTGCTATATCGCTATATGTACCGATTCGGACCAAATACTAATAAGTACATGTCATTGTTCAATTACGTATAGCAAAATATTGGTCTTTTTAGTAGCTATATCTCAAAAATAAACCGTTCTGAATCATATACGACACGGATGTAGAAAAGCCTAAAATAAGTCACTGTGCCAAATTTTAGGTGGGGACACAATACCATTCATGTACCAACTTAAGAGCGTGGTATGAAAAACAATTAGGGATTTTGTAAGTAGCACGGAATTCCTGATTTTTATTTTACTAGCTGACCCGGGACCGCTCCGCTGCGCCTTCTTTTACTTTATACGGAACAAAATTTTCCTTGGAATATTTATTTTCGACAATTAAAGATCTTTTAGTGAAATACCATGCTACGAAAGTAGTATATCGCTTGACTAACAGTTTAACAATATAAGTGCCGTTATCTGAATCCCACATGATATTTATTGGTCTACGAATTTAAGTTTTGATGTAAGGTGTACTCCATTTTTAAAATACTTTATTTCAGCCCACTACTCTCATGTTGTCTGATTTAGGGGTGTTTTCGGGGATGAGTTGTTCCCCTAGGCATTTGGCCCTGAAAAAAGTCAGCATCGCGCTCTTCTTTCAAAAACCATTTATTTAAACCCCATATTGCCATTGGTTTAGGGGAGTTTACACGATGAGGCGTCCCCCAAACACATGGCCCAAAATAGGTTATCAAATTCGTTTTCTAATCTTAAATACTACATATTGGCATGGTCGAAAAATTTTTACCCTTTGCGGGGTGTTTTGGGAAAGGGGTGATGCCCTAAATACATTGTCCTAAATTTGGATATCAAATTCGTATTCTACTCCCAAATGCCTTTCTTTGAGCCCCATTTTGCGATGGTCACTAAAAAATTGCTGCTTGTGGGGTATTTGGGAAAGGGGATGACCCCCAGAAAATTGGTCCCGAAAGTGGGTATCAATTCTTGCTCTACCCCCCAATACCTTTCATTTAATCTCCACATTGACATGGTCGGTAAATATGGCCAATTTAGTGGTGTTTTGGGGATTAGGGTGGTCGCCCAAACACTAAGCCCGGAAAATATATCAGCAACGTGCTCTATTCTCTTATATCTATATATCATTTATATGAACCCCATATCTTGGAAAAGGGGTTGAACCCCAGAAAATTTATCCCGAAAATTGGTATCAATTCTTCCTCTACCCCCCAATACCTTTCATTTAAGCTCCACATTGACATGATCGGTATATATGGCCGATTTAGGGATATTTTGGGGATTAGGGTGGTCACCCAAACACTAAGCCCGGAAAATATATCAGCAACGTGCTCTATTCTCATATATCTATGTATCATTTTTTTGAACCCCATATTGTCATTGGCCTCAAAATTGGATATCAACTTTGTTTTCAAATCTCATTCAAACTCCTTATTGCAAAAGTCAGCAAATATGTCCGGTTTGGAGTATTGGTCCTAAAAACTATAAATATTTTGTTCCACTCTCTTTACGACCCAAATTGTCTTGATGAGCAAATACGTCCTATTTGGGGGTTGTTATGGTGGTGGGACGTCCCCTAGACAGTTGGTCCCTAATGTTGATATAAGATATGTGGCCTACTCCCAAATACCTTTAATTTGAGCCCCACATTTCCATAGTCGACAAACATGACCGGCTTGGGGAGTGTTTTAAGGTGGGGGTGAGGTGGGGGTGAGGTGGCCCCATAGACACTTTTCCCGAATATTGATATCAGATTTGTGCTTTACTCCCAAAGACCTTTCATTTGAGCCCCATTTGGCTATGGTAGTAAATGTGTCCCCTGTGGGGGAGGTTTTAGGGGAGAGGCGGCCCCCCAAACACTTGGTCTCATATTTGGATATCAGATTCTAATTCTACACTCAAATACCTTTTATTTGAGCCCCATATTCCCATGGTCAGTAAATATAAGTCCTGTTTGGGGAAGGTGTGGACCCCCAGAAACGTGGTCCCACATTTGGGTATCAGAATTGTATTCTACTCGCAAATACCTTTCATTTGATTCCCATATTGCCATGGTTGGGAAATATGTCCGATTTAGGGGTGTTTTTGGGGATTAGGGTTGTCACCCAAACACTAAGCCCGGAAAATATATCAGCAACGTCTTCTATTATCATATATCATTTATTTTGAATCCCATATTACCATTGCCCTCAAAATTGGATATCAAATTCGTTTTCTAATCTCATTTAAACTCCTTATTGCAAAAGTCAGCAAATATGTCCGGTTTGGGGTATTGGCCCTTAAAAACTATAAATATTTAATTCCACTCTCTTTAAGACCCAAATTGTCTTAGTTAGCAAATACGTCCTATTTGGGGGTTGTTATGGTGGTGGGACGTCCGCTAAACAGTTGGCCACTAATGTTGATATCAAATACGTGGTCTACTCCCACATAACTTTAATTGGAGCCCCATATTTCCATAGTCGGCAAACATGGCCGGCTTGGGTGGTGTGTTTTGGGGGATGGGCGGCCACTCAGTGAGTTGGCCTTGAAAATATATATCGGATTCGTGTTCCACTTTAAAAACCCTCTTATTTGAGCCTCATATTGGAATAGTCAGAAAATACTTACTATTTGGGTGGTGTTGTGGGGGTGGGGTGGCCCCATAGACACTTTTCCCGAATATTGATATCAAATTCGTGCTTTACTCCCAAAGACCTTTCATTTGAGCCCCATATTGCTGTGGTCGTAAATTTGTCCCCTTTGGAGGATGTTTTTGGTGAGAGGCGGCCACCCAAACACTTGGTCCCATATTTGGATATCAGATTTGTATTCTAAATTCAAATACCTTTTATTTAAGCCCCTTATACCCATGGTCAGTAAATAAGTCCTGTTTGGGGGGTTCGTTGGGAAAGGGGTGGACCCCCAGAAACGTGGTCCCACATATATCAGATTCGTATTCTACTCGCAAATACCTTTCATTTGAGTCCCATATTGCCATGGTGGGGCGGCCCCCCTAGGTACCCCATCCGAAATTTGGATACCAACTTTTTATTTTTAAGGTACTATATGATGTGTGTGCTCTCACAAAATTTCGCTTAAATCGCATCACCATCTCCAAGATCTGGCGTTTCTAAAAATTTGGGTAAGGGGGAGGGTCCGCCCCCCTTTAGATATCAAACAATGTAGTACCCTATTTTCACCACAGGGTCATTATACACCATGTGTGAAAATTTCAAGAAAATCGGTTCAGCCGTTTCTGAGTCTATAAGGAACACACAAACATACAAACAAATCTACAAACAAACACAAATTGATTATATATCAATTTATATTATATATAAGATTTTTCGAGGTTACATTTTAGTATTTAGAGCGCACAATAAATCTCTGGAAAACATACATATTACTGAATTCAAAACCCATCCATGACTTTCACAGATCTCGCAACAAGTTGGGTGTACGGATTACCTGTTTTGGGTAACGGGCACCAAGATATCCCTGGGAATTGTAGAGCTGTTGAACTTGCTGGACTAGGAAATATCTTAAAAATTCCAATGGAACTGAAATTTCTTGGTATGCCTCTAGCGACATGAAAGCTAAATATTCGCGATAAGGCCAAAAGGGTAACGGATGACAGAGAGCCTTTGGTCTTACGATGCCTATATTCTCCAACAACGCATACTGAGACTGGTCCATATATTTTACGAAGGACCTTTTTTTTCAAACAGTCCAAAACACTCCCTCATCTGCTTTCGGAGCCATCCAACAATACGGGTAGTATCAGTGTCTTTTATTGTGCCGAAAGATTGCTCCTGAACTCCTTGCTCATTCCCAAGCAGCATCTCTTTGGCAATATTATTCTTTGCTTCATTTCAAAATTGGTGTCATTTGTTTCGTTCACTGCGGTGCGAAGGTAGATAAAGTTGCTGACTAGCTCAAAGTAGCAGTTCTCAACTTTTTTTATCTGTTCGGGTGTATGTTCTCTTGTGAGTAGTGTCCCATGCCATTCACATCTGCATCTTGAGATTCACATCATACCATTCATATCTGCATCTCGTACAATCTTCTCCAACAGGATATTAAAAACATCACACGATAGGCTATCTCCCTGTCTGAAATCTCCTTTGAAATTGAACGGTTCGTAGAGGATCTTATCATTTTAACTGGAACGTGTATCAGCAAGCCTCATCCTACAAAATCGTATCAGTTTTGCAGGGATACCAAACTCAGGGCTATCGAAATTGGCTTCATAGGCGATGAAAAAGATGGTAGTTGTCGAATTATCCTTATTGGTTTCAATGGCGGATTTACCGGGTCTAAGGCCGCACTGCCGGTGAGCTGCTTATTGAATATACTATAAGCTGCAATCTGGCGATTTGTAATAAAGAGAATAAACCGACCTTTATTACCAGAAACAGGCAGGTGGTACTAGACATTACCTTTGCATTGGAAGATATAAGTGGAAGAATATGCGACTGGAATGTGTGGGATGACCACGGCTTTTCTGATTATCGTTATATTAGCTTTAGCCTTGGAGAAAATTCTGAAGTAGTGGTCCCTCGGCTAAACAGAAGAAAGGCGGATTGGGATAAATTTCGGCACAAATTCTGCACTACTATCCCTTCTAGACTAGAAAAGGAAGTGGAAACTACGGAGGATAAAGATATAGGATATAGTGGTGAAGCGGATCACGAAGGCCCTGAATGACTCGCTTGTATCAACATGCCCTAGTGCCAAGCCAAGGGGCGGACAGAGACCGCCATGGTGGACCCCAGAGGTGGTTGGTCTAAGGAAGGACTGCAGAAAACTCTTCAACAGAGCAAAAGCCACAAGAGCACCACACGATTGGGGCATCTATAAGGCTGAGCTAAGAAAATATAAGGGCGGGCTTAGAAAGGCTCAGAACAAATCCTGGTTAGAGGATTTGCAGAATGCTCCGTGGAGGATACATCTGAGGCCTCTAGGCTGTGGATCTAAAAAGATGGGTCAATAGAGGAACTCCTCAAGGAGCTGTATTGTCCCCTCTACTTTGGAATATAGCCATTACAATACATTATTGTCTCTGGAAGAAAAAGGCGTAAAAGTGGTCGCGTATGCTGATAACGTGGCAATTGCGATTAGGGGAAAGTTTCTCAATACTCTAAGAGATATACTTCAGGAAGCTCTAAGTGCAACAGCAATGTGGGCTACCGAAAGTGGTTTGGGTATAAATCCGTGCAAGACAGCAGGAGATATAAGTTGCCTACAGTGGATCCTGTCTCCTTGGATGGAGAAATGTTCCGTAAATAGAAAGCGCAAAATAATTGTTTTGCTGGACAGGAAATTGAACTTCAAATCCAAAATTTGGAAAGGGCAAGAAAGGCAACTCTTGCCCTATACACCAGCAAGAGAGCCATTGGCAAAAGTTGGGGGTTTACACCGCGTGTCATGGATTGGGTATATACTGCAGATGTCAGACCTATAATGCTATATGGTGTTGTTGTTTGGTGGACGGCGCTTCAAAAATCCACCTAATGCTCAATGTTTAACCGACAGACACCATCTGATGCACCGAATTTAATGCTTCATCTTATGTCTCTGGACATTGTGGCTACCCAAATTGCACTGCCGCGAGGTTAAGGGAGCTTTCTATTGTAATTAGTCATGTGGCGGCTACGGACATCCGATACAATATCCGATGTTCCAGGCAGTGTGGTTTACAGCCGCTTTTGGATACAAATTACTGTACCACTATTCCTGATAGAACCGATTGGAACTACGATATCCCTGGTAACAGAAGTTGCATAGATTTTTATACGGATGGTTCCTAACTAAACGATCAGATGGGCTTTGGGGTATACCCTAAAGATCTAGAACTGGTCATGTCGTAAAGGTTAGCCGACCAATGCAGTGAGTTTCAAGCAGAGATCCTTGCAATTGAGGAAGTGGTGGAATGGCTATGATATAATGTCATTATCTTCTCAGACAGCCAGGCAGCGATTAAATCCCTGGATAACGTATTTCTGAACACAAAACCCGCCTTCGGCTGTCGCAGATCTCTCAACGAGATGGCTGAACAGTTCAAAATTCTCCTGTTCTGGGTGCCGGGCCACAGAGATATGCCAGGGAATTGTAAAGTGGATGAGCTTGCGAGACTAGGAACTACCCTACACATTCCAGGGACACTTGAATCTGTGGGTATGCCTCTAACGACATATAAGACAAGTTTTCAGGATCAGGCCCTAAGGACAACGAATGATAGATGGCTGCAAAGAGAGGGCTGTGAGCATTCCAAAACTATGTGACCTAATCTAGCCTTAAAGAGGTCTACTGCCTTGCTGTCATTGGCTAGAATAGACGTCAGTGTCCAATCGGAAAACATGCTGACAGACTGAAGGTTGCCAGTAGCGACTTCTGCAGAAGCTGTAGGGACATTGATGAAGAAGAGACAATAGAACACCTTCTGTGTGTGTGCCCCGCACTAGCAGTTAGAAGGAGATCCAATTAGGTTCTCATTTCTTTGAGAACCTCTCTGATTTAGCAGATATGAAAATTTGCAAGTTATTGGACTTTTTAAAGCGATTTGAATGGTTCTGTTCCTGTGGTATCACAATGGACGAAAACGTCTAAGTGAGTTTGATGGCAGACCGCCACTTAAACCTAACCTAACCTAAGGCCGCATTGATAGGGTCCAACTATTTCACTGACTTTAGGTTTTAATCTATCACACAGTACGCCCGATAGTATCTTGTATGCGGGAAGCACATGTAGTTGGGGCATTCCGTCTTGTCCTCTTGGTTGTGTACGGGACATAGTATACTGAGGTTCCTATCCTTGGGTATGCATTCTTCTAGCCAGATTGCGCAGACGAGCTGATGCATACGACTTGATAACGTGTCGCCTCCAGTGTGACACAGTTTAGACGGCAACCCATCGGTTCATGGTGCCTGATTGTTTTTTCAGCTGGGTACTGCTACTTGGACCGCCTTTTGACTAGGTGGTACGTATTATATACCATTTTTCTGAGACTGGTTAAGTGGTATAATCATGGCCACTATTATCGGATGCCAGCAGCTAGAAAAAGTGTTCTTTTCCTATCCTGAGCACACTATCTGTGTTTGTTATCAGATTTCCCTCGTTGTCTCTACAGGAGTATGTTCATGTACCAAAGTCCTTGATTTGATGTTTAATTTTTTGGTAGAATTTGTGGACTTTATTCGGGCTCCTGCACATCCCGATTCGCTCACTCTCCCGTCTTTCCATATCCTTCTTCTTCTTGCGGAAGAGACGTTTCTCCTCGCTCTTTTTCTGCCGATGCCTCTCCTTCGCCTGGCGCTTTGCTACTGACTGTAAAGTTGCACTGTATCGCGCATTCTTGACTTCAGTAGCTCTTTGACACTCATGGTCGCACCGGAGTGGGCAATGGTTTGCCATTGCGCCGCTTTACTATCGGGACAGCGGGTGCTTTATTCAAGCAACTGGGTCAGCCGAGTGGTCGTTGCCACCTATTGTGTTGTGAAGCTCTCCGACCCGTGCAGGGTCAGATCGATTGCACATCTAACACGCTGGTTGAATGCCGTCCATCTATCACAATATTATCCATTTGGTTCCTCGTGTTTTGATCGGGTTACAGCCATGTGAATCCTTCGATATTGGCGTTTGGTGCTGCAAACTACCATTTGCTTTGCCGCGGCGAAGTCGGTTAGCCTCAATCGACTGTCGGAAGTTTTTTCGTGTAGGTTTAATGTTCTGATTGATCATTAGAGATCCCAAAGAGATTTCCATCTCTCTTTTGGCATAAAATATAGGGAAATAGTATTTTCGTCATTACGTTTGTAACACCTCGAAATATGCTTCTAAGACCCCATAAAGTATATATATTTTTGATCGTCATGTTATTTTATGGCGAACTAGCCATGTCCGTCCGTCCGTCTGTCAAAAGCACGCTAACTTTTTAAGGAGTTAAGCTAGTCACCTGAAATTTCGTACAAAAACTTCTCATTAGTGTAGGTCAGTTGGGATTGTAAATGGGCCAAATCGGTCCAGTTTTGATATAGCTGCCATATAAACCGATCTTGGGTCTTGACTTCTTCAGCATCTAGAGGGAGCAATTCTTATCCGATTTGGCTGAAATTTGGCATGAAGTATTTCGTTATGACTTCGAATGACTGCGATATATATGGTTCAAATCGATAAACACCAGAGGGCGCAATTCCTTTCCGATTTGGCAGGAATTTAGCATGAAGTATTTTGTTATGACTTCCAATAACTGCGATATATATGGTTCAAATCGATACATAACCTGCTATAGCTGCCATATAAACCGATCTGTGATCTTGACTTCTAAAGCCTCTGGAGGGTGCAATTCTTACCCGATTTTGCTGAAATTTTGTACAACGGCTTCTTCCTTGACCTTAAACATACAAGTTCAATATGGTCTTACTCGATCTATAGCCTAATACAGCTCCCATGTAAACCGATCTCCCGAATATGCTTCTTGAGCCCCTATAAGGCGCAATTCTTATTCGAATGGACTGAAATATTACCCAAAGACTTCTACTTTGGTCTTCAATATTCAATTTACTTATGGTCCGAATCGGACTATAACTTCATATATCAACAATAGCATAACAATTCTTTTTCAATATTCTTTGTTTGCCTAAAAACAGATACCGGGAAAAGAAATCGAACAAGTAAGAGCGTGCTAAGTTCGGCCGGGTCGCATCTGTCGAGTTCTTTGCGCAGTATCTCTTTTTAGGCAAACAAAGAATAATGAATAAGGACGAAGGAGAAGCTATATCAAGTTATAGTACGATTCGGGGCTCAGGAAGCAAAATCAGGAGATCGGTTTATATGGGAGCTGTATCAAGCTATTGATCGATTCTGACCATATTGCACACGTATGTTCAAGATCCTCTCAAGGCTCAAGAATCAAGATCCCAAATCGCTTTATATAACAGCTATATCAGGATATGGCCCGATTTGGACCATACTTCGCACAAATGTTGGAAGTGATATTAAAATACTATGTGCCAAATTTCAATCAAATCGGATGAGTATTGCGCCCTCTAGAGGCTCAAGAAGTCAAGACCCAAGATCGGTTTATATAGCAGCTACATCAAAACATGGACCGATTTAGCCAATTTACAATCCCAACTGACCTACGCTAATAAGAAGTATTTGTATAAAATTTCAAGTAGCTAGCTTTACTCCTTCAAAAGTTAGCGTGCTTTCGACAGACAGACGGACGGACATGGCTAGTTCGACTTAAAATGTCACGACGATGAAGAATATATATTCTTTATGGAGTTTTAGACGCCTATTTCGAGGTGCTACAAACAGAATGGCGAAATTAGTATACTCCCATCCAATGGTGGAGGGTATAAAAATGCTATCCATGGTAGAGGGTATATAAGATTCGGCCCGGCCGAACTTAGCACGCTCTTACTTGTTTTCGTTCTATGGGTGAACTCGTGGTACATTTAAGTTCACTGCCCTTAAAGCATGTTATAGACAGTTATCCAGGTGACACCAAGGTATGCCTGGATTTTGCCAAGTTAAACCCAATCAGAACCGTTGCATATTTCGTAACAAATGACAACTTTCGTCTTTTTTGTCGCATCCCAATATGCATTTATTAGGCGTAAGTAGCAATTTTCCCCCTTTTATGGCATATGACAGCCCAATTTGTTTTACCTGTCCAGAGTGAGCATACACGATTTGATTTCTCCTTAAAAATTAACTATTCATATTGGTTTAGAGCGAAATAAGATTACCCAATGGTCCCTCGTTGCAGAGTCTGTTGATATATTTTGTAATATTGTTGTCATACAAAATGAACTTCAGGCAAAATATCAAATACATCAACTCTTTATGGAGAAATCAAATCAATGATTTTATGCAAAGAAACAAACATAACTTTACATATCCCCCTCACTAAAGTCTTAAAACATTTTTCCCAATAAATTGAACTCTTTCAAGCCGACTCGAAGGACTCGCATATAGGATGTGCGCAAACAAAATAAATAAATTTGAATATTTTATGTGGAGTTTTTATTGTATTTCTATCCCAACATTGTCGTATCACACTTGCATTTCCAAAGTTTATATTTATAAAAGTATCTGTGTGTCTGCAAGTGTGATTTCACATTTATGTTTGTTTGTGCGAATGGATTATCTTCTGAAGAGTCTTTAGTCCTTTATTTGTTGATCTTTGCAAAAAGAGACCAACAAAGGAAAAAAATCCAAAACTTTTGTTGGAACATGTGTTCATCTGGATGGAAATGAGAGTTTTTTTTTCTTTGGAACTTGGCCCAAATCCCCACAAGTCTCACACATGAGAGCGGAAACGAAAAACATATATCGAGGCTTATGCCAACAATAATAATATTTAAGGGTAATTTTGCTAACTAGTTTCTGTTGATACACCCGGGAGCATTTGCATTTCATTTCTTTGCTTTTCGGTTTTATGTTATACCCATTGAGGCAGGCAGGCAGGCAGCCAGGTCGTTAGAATACCATTTTGCTGTGGTTGCATATATGGTGCTTGTCAGCAAATGTAAAAACGTACCTGCTGGCTGGCGAGCTATTCAAAATTATTTGTGTGAACTTTGTAGGATGCTGATGCACCGTGCAAAAAAGAATTTGTCTTTTGGGATTGGATTTCTTGAAGGTGAAAAAACGTACTTGCTGGCTGGCGAGCTATTCAGACATATTTGTGTGAACTTTGTAGGATGCTGGTGCACCGTGCTAAAAAGAATTTGTCTTTTGGGATTGGATTTCTTGAAGATGAAAAAGAAAAATCTCTTTGAACATGGACTGTCATAATATGACATCAGGTTTAAGTAAAAACCTTGATGTGTAAAATGTTAAGGATTCTGTAAAGCCGAGTATGAATCTTTGATTTATATAAGACCAACACCGAACAGTGTCGTGAGTTCATAAAAAATTTGGCCAAAATTAAGGAGTTTGCATAGGTGGATGAAATTTGGCACAGGTATTTTTATACCCTCCACCATAGGATGGGGGTGTACTAATTTCGTCATTCTGTTTGTAACTCCTCGAAATATTCGTCTAAGACCCCATAAAGAATATATATTCTTGATCGTCATTACATTTTAAGTTGAACTAGCCATGTCCGTCCGTCTGTCTGTCTTTCTGTCGAAAGTACGCTAACTTTCGAAGGAGTAAAGCTAGTCGCTTGAAATTTTGCACAAGTACCTCTGATTAGTTCAGGTCGTAAATGGACTATATCGGTCCACGTTTTGATATAGCTGCCAAATAAACCGATCTTGTGTCTTGACTTCTTGAGCCACTAGAGGACGCAATTATTATCCCATTTGGTTGAAATTTTGCATGAGGTATTTTGCTATAACTTTCAACAACTGTGCTACGAATAGTTCAAATCGGTCCATAACCTGATATAGCTGCCATATAAACCGATCTTCTTGAGCATCTACATGGAGCAATTCCTATCCGATTTGGCTGAAATACTGCATGACATGTTTTGTTATTGTTAACCGTATTAAGAATGGTTCAAATCGGTCCATAAACTGATATAGCTGCCATATAAACCGATCTGGGGTCTTGATTTCTTGAGCCACTAGAGCCCATATAAACCGATAGCTGCCATATAAACCGATCTTGGATCTTGACTTCTTGAACCACTAGAGGGCGCAAGTCTTATCAGATTTGAATGAAATTCAGTATGAAATATTTTGTTATGACTTTCAATGACTGCGATATATATGATTCAAATTGATACATAGCCTGCTATAGCTGCCATATAAACCGGTCCGGGATCTTGACTTCTAAAGCCTCTAGAGGAGCACAATTTTTATCCGATTTGGCTGAAATTTTGCATGAGGTGTTTAGTTATGACTTCCAACAACTGTGTTTAATATGGCGCAAATTGGTACATAACCCGATATAGCTGCCATATAAACCGATTTGGTTTATATGGCAGCCTCTAGAGTGTGCAGTTATTATCCAATTTGGCTGAAATCTTGTTCGGCTACTCCCATGACCTTTAACATACATGTGAAATATGGTTTGAATCGATTTATAGCTTATTACAGCTCCCATTTAAACCGATCTTCCGATTTTGCTTCTTGAGCCCCTACAAGTTGCAATTCTTATCCGAATGGACTGAAATATTACACAATGACTCCTACAATGTTTAGCATTCAATTCATTTGTGGTCCGAATTGGACTAAAACTTGCTTCACGAGAAGATCCGTCAGCACTGTACATAAATTAGTTTTTCCGATGTTGAGTAAACTAGCAATAATGCGTTAAATTTTAATTGCGGTAAAAAATTAACATAAGCATTCTCAAATTTTAAAATTTTAAATTAAATTAAAAATTAAAAATTTTATCAAAATCGTTGCCGATTAAAATAAAGCTCCCATATTTCGGATTGGAAATTCTTTCTTGTCTTCTTATCCATATACTTGTAAGAAGATGACCTTATTGCTGCAAAAACCTTCAAGACAAGTGTTTCAAGGTCTATTCATTTCTTCAAGTGTATTGTAACAATTCATTCACTAAAACTAAATAAAAGAAGAAGATAAGTGTAAGTGTGACCGCCGCTCTCTTACTTGTCATTGCCAAGCACGAGTAGTTTAAAATGAAATTTTCTATTTTCCTTAAGATGTTCTCGTCTCACTCAGTTCCGGAATTCCAAGTGAAGTCTTACAATGCACACTCAGTTGCTTTCAAAAGAGTGCTTCATTCTAAGACTCATTCCGGATTGACTTCTATCAGGCAAGGATTTTTGTTGTATTTTTGCTTAACGTGCTGCAAATATGGTAATCTTTTGCAATGACAAAGCAAGAATGTATTGAAATATTTTGTGTTTTTGAGTGAAATATCAGCAATGTAATTTAAAAATTCCCTGATACGTTGCCAAATTGCCAAGAGAATCAAATGAAACTGACTGATGAAAAATTCAATTTAATATTTTCTACTCGAGGTAGAATATTTGCTGAGGAAAACCTTGAAACTTAATTAATAACACTATGTTGGTTCTTTAATTTATTCAAATATGTTGATTGTAAATATGGAAAGGACGGGTTTGGAATGCCAAAAATTGATAAGACCATGAACATTCCATTAAGGAACGGAGGCAAACAAACTCACATATCAATGAGTGCTGTCCGATTCAAGTATTAAGCTCAATGATGAAGCACCTTATTTTTATAGACGAGTCCGTGCCGCAGTGCGACACCTATTTGAAGAGAAGTTTTTACATGGCTTAGTACCTCACTAATTTTGCGAGCAATAGGAGAATATTATCACAGTTGGCACACGATGATTTTGCCTGCTTGCGCAGCAGTTCAGTATTAGCATTTTTATCACAGCGCCAGTTCCTGAATGACACCTCTTTCGATCTGACAGCATCTCTGCATGTCTGGTAAACCAACTTTTGTCGTCTGATTTAGCCGTTGTAGTCTTAACTGGAATAAATGTTCTCAATACATTTAAAATTATCTTCTCAATCATTTCATAAGATGAATTTATATCGTCATCTAGAAAACATAGTTTCCAATTAAAATGCTGGAAGAATCCATTGAGCTCAGCCGCTTCCGGACTGGGGAGGAAGCAGTACGAAGAGCAGAATACGAAAAAGATGCTGAAACAATTCAGTGATCGGAGTTACCAAGAGATGTAAGAGTATTAACTTCATACTTTTCGGGGTGTGAAGTTAAGAAAAGGTCCAGCGTATTATTAAGGTGCCCTTGGACACATGAGATATGTGTCGGTTCGTTCACTAGTTACGCCAAACCGTTGTGCGCAGCGAAAAGCTCAACGTATTGGCCCTCAGGAGTCGTATGACTCGAATGGGAAAGCCAGGAGGAGTTGTGGACATTTAAATCCTCAGCGACAACGATTTCACTGCCGGGAAAATTCGGGGTTGGCACAAGGACAACGGTATACCTTTGTTAAGGACATATAAATGCGTTGCACATAGAAGCGTCTTTAAATGCTGAAATTTTGAAAGTAAAGATGCATCGATTGGTTTTTTCAAAAATCAAGAAATTGAGAGTCATGTATAAGGTACAATTAGAAACAGTCAGCATTTGTATAGAAAGATTGTATCCGTTTATATATAGCTACTTAAATTTAAAGAAATTAAATTTGTTAGTAAAAAAAGCAAAAATGATAGCTCTATCCACAGCAAGTCTAATTAAAATGGGACAACAGGAATTTTTTGTTAAAACATCAAATGTCATCTGTTGCTTTAAGTGGTAAAAATTTGAAAAAAGCTCAAAAAAGTCATAAATATTTCAAAATGTTTTTTATTCTATCTAACATTTAAATTTAACAAGTTAGCAAATTTTTGAACGAATTTAAACAAATTTTAATTAAAAAATTAGCGATTATTAGCAATCCTCAATTGTTGTTTAAAAGTTCAAAAATATTGTATGAGTTCATTCAAAAGTTCAAAATTTTTAATTAAATATCAGCAGACCGTGTTTGGCGATATCAGCAGCCTACTTTTTCTGGACTCTGTGGTAGCACAGAGGTTAGCATGTCCGCCTATGACGCTGAACGCCTGGGTTCGAATCCTGGTGAGATAATCAGAAGAAAATGTTCAGCGGTGGTTTTCCCCTCCTAATGCAAGCAACATTTGTGAGGTACTATGCCATGTAAAACTTCTCTCCAAAGAGGGGTCGCACTGCTGCACGCCGTTCGGACTCGGCTATAAAAAAGAGGCCCCTTGTCATTGAGCTTAAACTTGAATCGGACTGCACTCAGTGATATGTGAGAAGTTTGCCCCTGTTCCCTTAATGGAATGTTAATGGGCAAAATTAGCAATTAGTGATTTTTTAAGAGATATAGGAAAGATTAAAAAAAAAAACACAAAATTAAGAAAAATGCATGAAATCTTTATTTGAGTCGATAATACGGTCCATATAATTTAATGTTTGCAAATGTTGACCGTGACTGCACCTCACATGGTTCATCCGTTTAGTCCAATTTTGGTATACGCTTGCCTATATTTCAGCCAGTATCTCACGAATAAATGATTTAATGTTGTCTTCCAACGCGTCTATGAAGCGGGCTTATCTGTGAAGACATGAGTTTAACACAGCCCCACAAAAAATAATCTAAAGTCGTTAAATCGCACGATCTAGGTGGCCAATTGACCGGTCCCGAACGTAAAATAAAATGTTCACCGAATTCGCCTCTCAATAACTCCATTGTTATGAGTGCTGTGTGCCATGTGGCACCGCCTTGTTGAAATCACATAATCGCGCTCACCATTCAGAGTTACGTTACGATTCGCATCATCATTGAAGAAGTTCCGTCCATAAACCTCACCAAACTTCTGGCTAATCTTGACTCCAAAATCGAAAATTCTGCTTATATTGAGCCAAAAATGGGCTTGCAAGCGTTGTTCGTTTGTAAAACGATTCATGGTTGAATTATAGACCAAACTGAAGATGTTTGACAGTGTCACAAAATACGAAACGTGCGTGAGCGGTTTAAACCAATGTTGCCAACAAGGTAATTTTGCCATTAATCGTCTTACAAACGAACAATGCTTGCAAATTATTGAATTTTATTGTCAAAGTGCGTGCTCTGTTAAGAAAGTTCATCGTACACTTGTTCCATTTTAAAGTCAGTTTAATCGACCCACTAAAGCAGCTTTTCGGGCTGTTGTGACTAAATTTCGCACCAAAATTTACATTGTTGGACATTAAACCACCAACACGCTTAGTAGAGAGTGAACTGAAGAAAATATCGCAGCTGTATCGGCCAGTGCGTATGACGACCAGCAATTATCAATTTGTTGCCGTTCGCAGCAATTCGGACTCTGTTACTTAACTACGTGGAAAATTTTGCGGAAGGATTTAGGTGTGAAGCCTTCTAAAATACAGCTGGTGCAAGGAACGGAAAGCCGAACGGACTGCCGCAACGCAGAATTTTTGGTGAATAGGCTCTTGAAAAGGGCGATTAATCGTATAGCAAAAACGTAAAATACGAAAAATTCTAAGAAAATTCTCCGAAGGCACCATGTATCTAAAGTAAAATCATAGTCCGCGCCTCTCGACTTAAAAGGTCGCATTTGTTATCCAATCATCACGACATTTTACACACATCTCTTTTTTAGGCTAGGGACAAACGCTATAAATTTTGCTAAAAATCGGTTCGGATCTAGATATAGCTCCCATATATATGTATTGGGTTGCATAAAAAGTAATTGCGGATTTTTTAAAAGAAAGTAAATGCATTTTTTATTGAACTTGGAATGAACTTTAATCAAATATATAATTGCCATTTTGTTCGATAACCTTTTGCCATCTTCCTGGCAAATTTAGTATTCCACGCTCATGGAACTTCTGGCCTTTATCAGCAAAAAACTGAACCAAGTGCGATTTTAAAGCCTCATCATTGACGAAAGTTTTACCATTTAAGGAGTTCTGCAAAGATCGAAATAAATGGTAGTCTGATGGTGCAAGGTCAGGGCTATATGGTGGATGCATCAAAAGTTCCCAGCCAAGCTCACTCAGTTTTTGGCGAGTGACCAAAGATGTGTGCGGTCTAGCGTTGTCCTGGTGGAATATGACACCTTTACGATTGACCAATTCTGGTCGCTTCTCCTTGATGGCTGTATTCAATTTGTCCAATTGTTGACAGTAAACATCCGAATTAATCGTTTGGTTCCTTGCAAGCAGCTCAAAATATACCACACCCTTCCAATCCCACCAAACAGACAGCATAACCTTCTTTTGGTGGATATCAGCCTTTGAAGTGGTTTGAGCTGGTTCACCATGCTTGGACCATGATCGTTTTCGACTAACGTTGTTGTAAACAATCCATTTTTCATCTCCAGTTATGATTCGCTTTAAAAACGGATCGAATTCATTGCGTTTAAGGTGCATATCACAAGCGTTGATTCGATTTGTTAAATGAATTTCTTTCAATGCATGTTGTACCCATATTAAAATTGACGCCAAACAAACAAATGTAAACAAAATTTCGCGCACTTTTTTTCTAAAGCAAGCTAAAAGTAACGGCTGATAACTGACAGAAGAAAGAATGCAATTACAGAGTCACAAGCCGTTGAAAAAATTTGTCTACGCCGACTATATTACCGACAATTACTTTTTGGGCAACCCAATATATCGCCCGAGTTTGTCTTGAATTCTCAAAGTTGCCTCAATTTGTAACTGATTTGCAGGAAATTTTGATATGGAGTGGGTTTTTACCCATTTGAAAACTTCAATTAATATTCATCCAAATCGGTTTAGATTTAGATATAGCTCTCATATATATGTATCGACCGATTTACACTTATGAGGCCGTAGTAGCTACAACTATCGATCTTCACGAAATTTGGTAGGTATTGTTTTATTAAATATCTTCCAACCACTGCTCTATTCTATCAAAATCGGTTCAGATATCTCCCACATGTCCCATTGGACAAATGTCCAATTAAGCACCTTTATCTCTGTCAGTAATTTTGAACTGAGAGCTTAGTTGTGATATTTTTAAAGAGTAAATTGCTCTTGCCATCCACCGCTCCAGATGCATGGTACCTGGTGGTCGACTCTTGAATGTAATATCTGCGGCTTCATCAAGAAATATTATCGAAAGCGCAATTAATTCCCGATAGTCGCCTCTTGTAATTTCTTTGGTTAATTAAAGTCGGTAAAATTCGATCAGTCTCTCAATATATGCGGCATTGACAATGGATAAAGTATTTCCGCTGCTCTGTATTTTATAGGATCCATTTCTTTCCAACTTTCTTTAAACTTTTGGAATACTGGAAATTCTGGACATATTGTAATTTCAGTGACCTCCGTCTTAAATATTCCCTTAGAAACCAATTCAAAAACGTGGTGACGACAGGTAAAAACAATAAATCGCGAAGTAAGAACGGCAGCGCAATAAATCCGACCTATATTGGATGGTGTTGTATCGCAACACAAAATTTGTTCACTGTCGTCAAGATTCCAATAATCAATCTCCTTACAAATCGGTTGGTCTTGTTCACGATCGGAAGAGTCGTCCAATTTCGATACGGCAATAAGATGTTCTGTATTTTTATAATAAATAACTTTAGGTAGACGTTCTTCATTTAATTTGTGTACATCTAATGCCGGCAAGAGTTTGCCAAGCCAGTGCACATTTACAAAGTCTGGCACCTTATTTTGGAAAAGTCCTTTTAGGGATCTTGCACGCTCTCTTCGCATAAGCCCATCGAAATATGAACTGGTCGGGGCCAAACTGAAGAATGATGTCGAGTGGCCTAACACAATACACTGCCCCAAATTTCACCAAAATCGGACAATAAATGTGGCTTTTATGGGCCTAAAACCTTAAGTCGGCGGATCGGTCTATATGGGGTCTATATGAAGATATAGCCCATCTTCGAACTTAACATGCCTATGGAGAGAAAAAGAATCTGTGCAAAGTTTCAGCCAAGTGTTTCTATATTTAAAGACTGTAGAGTGATTTCAACAGACAGAGGGACGGATGATGCTTATACCAATTTGATAATATATCTCTGCCCAGAAATGTTCCATTGGAATGAATTCTTTGAGTAGCAGTTACAAAATCTTCTAAATTCATGATCTTTATGGGGTTGCAGATAAATATTTCGATGTGTTACAAACGGAGTTAAAAACATCAGCAAACACTGTCTGCTGATATAAAATTTTAAACCTATGAATTTCTTATTATTCAAACCACTTTGACTGGATTGGTGGATCATGATTTCTGATAAGCCATGTATCTTCATCAAAACCTTTGTCAAATGGGTCAAGGTGCCCTACTTGAAACAGGGCTCAATAAGTCCTCTAACTCTCCTTAGTGCAGTTCTCACTCTCCTTTAAAAGTTCTTAGCTGTGCTATTTTTTGAATAGGAAGTACTGAATGTGATCTTGAGCTGGAAGATGTTCGATGTCCGAAATCTCAGCTATTTTTAAACTTTTTTTCACTTTTTACCATTTGAAAACAGAAAAAAAATGTTGGCTGTTTTAGCAAAAAATTATTGCTGTCCCATTTTTAGCAGACTTCTGCTGTTACAGCAAACAGTTTTTTACTGTTTTTACTAACAAATCTATCTTCGTGTAAGTATGGTGCATATCGGTTTAAAAACAATATAGCTGTCATATAAACCGATCTCCCGATTTTAAGCTTTTACAGAGCTCAATTTGTATCCGATTTGGCTGAATTTTGCACATGGTGCTTTGGTATGACTTCAATATCTGTGCCAAATATGGTTAAAATCGGTAATACTTTTAATATATAGCACTTATATCCAAATCTAGTCAGACTTTAATTTTGCATATCTATTGAAACATCGAATGGAACCTTCTACGATTTTCTTACGATGGTACGGAAATTGGGGTTTCTACAACCTTAAAAGTTGAAACACATAAAAGATATATATGGGAAGTTTACCTAAATCTGGTTCGATTTTGATGAAATTTTTGCATGTAGTGCGACATAAAAAAAAACATCTCCTGCAAAACTTTGTAAAAATGGGACCAAAAGGACACTAGGATTGTGGCTACTTCTAGGACGTCAAAAAAAGCCCCTCGTGTCAAATTTCATAAAGATCGGACCAAAATTGTGCCTTCTAGAGCTTTGATAGGCCAAAACGGTTGAATGTTATATATGGGTGCTATATCTAAATCTGAACCGATTTAAATGATATTTTTCACACGCATTAAGATATCACACGAAACATCGTATGCTAAATTTGGTAAACATCGGACCAAAATTGTGGCTCCTACAGCTTTAAAAGGGCATATCGGATGATATGATATAGCTACCTCGTCTCCTTCTTGGCGTTGAAAACAAATGCACAAGTCTATAATACCCTGTACCAGAGTGGTGGTGTAGGGTATTAGAATGAGGCGTCTAGGATGTTAAGAACTCGAATCCCGAATCGGATATATTGATCTGACCGATATTATGTATGGTGTTAGAAAGCATAAACGTTCTTCACATACTAGCCCAATCGTGAACAAATTGTGCCTCAAGATATAAAATCTGTTGTTTGGCTTATATGGAGCAATATCTACTTATGAACCTGCCATTTCGGCAATAATTGATGTAAGTGCTTTTGGACATACAAAAGCGCACGCCACAATCATGTGAAAATTTGGCTAATACAATCAACCAATTTTGTTATTCAAAACAGCAAAAATGTTTGCTAAAACAGCTGATTTGGCCGCCGAAGCACAAAAATGCTATTTTTTATGTCCGACTGTTTCTTATTTTTAATTCTTGAGATGATTTCAATTTGTGGAATATTACTGTAAACAAGCTACCTGATCAATCCATAGGTCTACCTTTCGAAATGTAACTGAGCTCGCTTGCATTTTTTGTTATTGCTCTACTAGTGCGTTCATGACTGGCATGGCCTTTTGTTTTTCAATTTAAAGCAAAAATATTATGGAAAGTGTGCATTTATGTGTCTATTTAAACATCCGCCGAGACACATATTTACATTTCTATTTTAAACAGTAGTCATTTTCATCGAACAACAGAGTTAGCCTGGTGCTCTGAAATTGCAGAACTACTGTTGCAATAGCAAAACTACTGCTATAATAGCAGCAAAATTAACTACTCATATTCAGCAGGCAGTGTTTGCTATTTTTAGTAAACTTTTTTCTATGGATGTTGGGGCTCAAGAAGCCATCTCCTAGGATTGATTTATAGGGGGGCTATATCTATCTGCGAATTTATCAGGACGGGAATTGGTGAGCTTGTTGGGGTGTGTAACCCAAATACACTTACCTAACTTTCGTCAAAACAATTAAATGTTGGGACTTCTATGGGCTTAAAATGTCAAACTGAAAGACCATTTTATATGGGAGATGTATTCAAATCTGAACCAATAGAGAAGATGGTAGGCTTTGCCCGACTATAGACCATTCTTACGTGTTTATCAAATTTTGACAAATTTTTGCTTTCATGAAAATGTTTCATTTAATAAAAACTTTTCCAATATCATCTCTTTCAAATACGTGTCCACGTAAATAAATTAATATTTCATCGCTAACCTTTAGGGAAAATGCATACTAATCATATTTTATTTCCAAGCAATAATTTAACCAACCTCAACCTCAGCATTTACTTATGATTATCGCCGTATTTAATACAGGAGCGCAGTAATAAAGTCCCTTCGGTGCGTTGCGAAGGCGTGATTGTACCCACGCATTACAAGAAGAACAGACTGGAACGGAGACAATTTGTTGTTGGTGTAGTGATTCATGTACTATAACATGAATTTGAACAATCTACGTGATACTTTTATATGATAATCTTGATTTCTTATGCACAATCCGCAGGGCACAGGATGTTGTTTATTTCATGGCTGCTGATTTTGTGGTTTTCATTTTTTAGGATTTATTTTTTGGTGTTCCTGATTGCTCCCAATCCGCTGGACATTCAAAAAAGACGTTCGAAGAATTCAATTTAATTTGCACGTGTAACACTTCAGAAAACATTTGGCACTTAAGATGGATTACCCAAACTGACTATTTAAATGGACTAAAATATGATGTTGAAATATATGTGACTTTATTTTAGCATGACAGAATTTTGAGAGAACATAATCAATTTGTGTTTGTTTGTTTGTATGTTTGGGTGTTCCTTATAGGCTCAAAAACGGCTTAACCGATTTTGTTGAAATTTTCACAGATGGTGCATAATGACCCCGTGGTGAAAATAGGGTACTACATTTTTTAATATCTGAAAGGGGGGGCAAACCCTCCCCCTTACCCTAATTTTCAGAAACGCCAGATCTCGGAGATGGTGGTGCGATTTAAGCGAAATTTTGTGTGCTCTCATATAGTACCCTAAAATAAAAATTTGGTATCCAAATTTCGGATGGGGTACCTACGGGGGCCGCCCCACCCTAACACCTACCAAACATATATTTAGACCAATCACGACAATATGGGACTCAAATGAAAGGTATCTGATATCCAATTCTCGGACCAAGTGTTAGGGGGACCACCCCAACCCCTAAAACACCTCTAAATCGGACATATTTACCGACCATGGCAATATGGGACTCAAATGAAAGGTATTTGCGAGTAGAATACGAATCTGATATCCAAATGGGACCACGTTTCTGGGGGTCCACCCCTGCCCCAAAACTCCCACCAAACAGGACTTATTTACTGACCATGGGAATATGGGGCTTAAATAAAAGGTATTTGAGTGTAGTATTAGTATCTGATATCCAAATATGAGACCAAGTGTTTGGGTTGCCGTCTCTCACCAAAAACCTCCCCCAGTGGAGCTCAAATAAAAGGTCTTTGGGAGTAAAGCATAAATCTGATATCAATATTCGGGAAAAGTGTCTATGGGGCCACCTCACCCCCACAACACCACTCAAATAGTAAGTATTTTCTGACTTTTGCAATATGAGGCTCAAATAAGAGGGTTTTTAGAGTGGAACACGAATACGATACATATTTCCAAGGCCAACTCTTTGAGTGGCCGCCCATCCCCAAAAACACCCCCCAAGCCGGTCAAATATGGGGCTCAAATTAAAGGTATGTGAGAGTAGACCACGTATCTGATATCAACATTAGAGGCCAACTGTCTAGCGGACGTCTCACCACCATAACAACCCCCAAATAGGACGTATTTGCTCACCAAGGCAATTTGAGTCTTACAGAGAGTGGAACTAAATATTTGTAGTTTTTAGGGCCAATACCCCAAACCGGACATATTTGCTGACTTTTGCAATAATGAGATTAGAAAACGAATATGATATCCAATTTTGAGGGCAATGGCAAAATGGGGCTCAAATAAATGATATATAGATATAGGAGAATAGAGTACGTTGCTGATATATTTTCCGGGCTAAGTGTTTGGGGGAACACCCCGATCGCCAAAACACCCCTAAATCGGGCATATTTACCCACATGTCAATGTGGAGCTTAAATGAAAGGTATTGGGGGGGTAGAGCAAGAATTGATACCCATTTTCGCAAGAATTGATACCCAAAACACCCCACAAACAACAATGTTTTAGTGACAATCGCAATATGGGGCTCAAATAAAGGTATTTGGGAGTAAAATACGTATTTTAAGAATGGAGTACACCTTACATCCAAACTTATATTCACAGACTAATAGAGATCATATGGGATTCAGATAAAGGCACCTATGTTATTAAACTGTTAGTCAAGCGATATACTATTTTCGTAGCACGGTATTTCACTAAAAGATCTTTAATTATCAATAATAAATATTCCAAGGAAACTTTTATTCCATATAAAGTAAAATAAGGCGCAGCGGAGCGGGCCCGGGTCAGCTAGTTGAAGATAAATTTAATTCCAGTATTATATCGATATGCACTTATCAGTTTAAATACATTTTGAATGACTGCTGATTCAATATGGAATTCCTGTTTGAACTTAGGCTCAAAGTGTATCTAAGGCCCCATAAAGTATATATATTCTTGATCGCCATGACATTCTAAGTCGATTTAGCTATGTCATAATACAACAAAAGGGTGATTTTTTAAGAGCTATAGGAAAGTTAAAAAAAAACACATTAAAATAAGAAAATCATGAAATCTTTATTTGAATCGATAGTATGGTCCATATAAATTAATGTTTAAAGATTATTTCATGTAAATGTTGACCGTGACTGCGCCTTAAATGGTCCATCAGCTTAGTCCCATTTTGTTATACTCTTTCAAACATTTCGGCCGGTATCTCACGAATTAATGAGCTTTAACATAACCCCACAAACAATAGTCTAATTGACCGGTCCCGAAAGTGAAATTAATTGTTCACCGAAATCGCCTCTCAATAAGTCCATTGTTACGCGTGCTGTGTGGCATGTGGCACCGTTTTGTTGAAACCACATGTCATGGAAGTCAAGCTTTTTGCATTTTGGGCAAAAAAGTTGGATATCATCTCATGATAGCTGACCATTCACAGTTACGTTACGATTCGCATTATCTTTGAAGAAGTACGGTACAATGATGCCACCAGCCCATAAAACGCACTAAACTGTGACTTTTTCTGAATGCATTGGTAGCTCTTGCAATGCTTCTGGCTGCTTTTCACTCCAAAATAGACAATTTGCTTTTTTACGTAACCATTGAGCTTCGTCGAAAAATGGAAGAAGCGTGCGATGGACTTTCTTAACAGAGCACGCATTTTGATAATAAAATTCAACAATTTGTAAGCGTTGTTCTTTTGTAAAATGATTCATGGTTAAATTATGGAACAAACTGAAGATGTGAAACAAAACATGAAACGTTTGTGTGCTCTTTTAACAAGTGTTAAAGATAATAGCTAAAAAATCACCCTTTACATACCATGTATTAGAGCCTTAAGTATAATTTGGAAAAATAAAATATATTAAATAAGAACTACACTAAAAATTATTTGTCCAAATTGTTAAGGAAACGTTTCCTTTGGTAATTTGTTAATTGATATTAGGGATTTTTGTATTTTAATATATCCTTAACTTTGCGCCTTGTTATTAAAGACACAAATTCTTTAATGAAGGTAAATGTGACGTTTAAGTTTAGAAAATTTACTATGGGGAAAGGTAATGTTGTACCTTAGTTAAAGACACAAAATTGCCTTACGAGCGTTTATAAATGTTGAATTTTTTAAGTAAAGATAGAAGGTAAGGTTAAAGTGACAGTCTGACTCAGACCCACTTACGGAGGAAGAGGAAAAAGAAAATGCCTTCTAATTCCTTCCATTGAACCATCCAGATCGCTTTAATAACCCAAAAACTTGCGAATGTTCACATCTGCTAAAGCACACAAGTTCTCAAGGAAATGAGAAACTGATGGGGATCTCTTTCTGCCAGTGCGGGACACACATACAGCAGATGTTCTATAGTTTCTTCTTCCTCGACGTGCTCACAGCTTCTGCAAAACTCATTTCTTGCAACCTTTAGTCTGTCAACATGTTTTCCGATCAGACAGTGACCTGTCAAGTCGGAGACAATGACTGACTACTGAAGATGGTAAGATTTTTTTTCGTACAGTCATCTGTGAAGTAAAATGATAATCAATGATCGATCGAAATTCGAAACGGATGGTTGAGTCCGTAAATATATAGCAACTTACATTTTAAGATGGCATCTTTATTTCGAAGTTTTTTGGCTTTTAATTATTGCTAAAACCGTTCGAGTAACGAAAATTTAGAGCCAACCTTTTTTGTGTATCAATATATGCAAATTCATAAGTAAAAAGATATGTCATCTTGAAAACAGCTATACTGCTAAGCGAAACTGAAGATGCCAATTATAAGTTATATTATAAGAAGCGTGAAGTATAATTAAAAGTATGTAATACCATATACCACCACCGTACAAAAAAAGTTAGCATGTCCAAATCCTGGCGAGAACAACAGAGGGAATTTTCATCGATGGTTATCTCCTCCTAATGCTAGCAACATTTGTAAGGCATTAGCCATGCACCGTCCTCGACAGTGGCAGATCTCTCAACGAGACTGAACAGTTCCAAATTCACCTGTTCTGGGTGCCGGGCCACAGAGATATCCCAGGGAATTGTAGAGCAGACGAGCTTGCGAAGCTAGGAACTACCTTACACATACTAAAGGAAACTGAAATCTGTGGGTATGCCTCATGTAAGCAAAGTCTTCAGGATCAGGCCCGAAGGACAACGGATGATAGATGGTCACAAAGGGGGATTGTGGGCATTCCAAAATTATGTCGCCTGGTCTAGACTTGAAGAGGTCTGATTGAAATGAGTTTGTAATAACAGCATAGTCTCCGTTATATCATTTGGTTCTTTTGTTTTTCTATCATTCACAGATCTAATAGCGTATTAAATTCATCTAAATAATAGGTGTTCCATTGGCGGCAATATTTTCGGTTTTGTACTACAATCTATCACTGTTAGTGAACAGTGATTGCACATGCTCCTTCCAAATCAGTTTCTTTCCTTCTATATCGAAAACAACCATGGGGCTCTTGTCGGTCATAATATTTGGTGTTGTTCTTTTATACACTCCTGCTGCTTTCCTTACTTTTTTATGCAAATTGCTGAATACTAAATATATGCAGATTACTAAATGCTGAATACTAAATATATGAGAACCATATTTGGCAATGATGATCATTATAATTCTTTCGAATTCAATTTGGTAGATCCGTCTATATGAATGGACAGACTTCGCTAAATCGTTTTTGGTTTCTAAGAATTTGTTTATTCATTTATGGTATAATGCATATGATCTATGTTATGGTGACTGATATAAAATAAAACAAGTAAGAGCGTGCTAAGTTCGGCCAGGCCGAATCTTATATACCCTCCACCATGGATCGCATTTGTCGAGTTCTATGCGCAGTATCTCTTTTTAGGCAAACAAAGAATATTGAATAAGAATATGCTATTGTTTAATATGTCAGTTCATTCGGATAAGAATTGTGCCTTGTAGGGGCTTAAGAAGCAAAATCGGGAGATAGATTTATATGGGAGCTGTAACAAGTTATTGATCGATTCAGACCATATTAGACACGTATGTTAAAAGTCATGAGAGAAGCCGTTCTATAAAATTTCAGCCAAATTGGACAATAACTGCGCCCTCTAGAGGCTCAAGAAGCCAAGATCCCAGAACGGTTTATATGGCAGCTATATCAGGTTATGTACCGATTTGCGGCATACTTAGCACAGTTATTGGAAGTCAAAACAGAACACTTCACCTCATGAAAATTTCACGCCCTATTGGCTCAAGAAGTCAAGATCCAAGATGGGTTTATATGACAACTATACCAGATTATGAATCGATTTGAATCATACTCAAGTAATCAAGACCCTCAAGAAGTCAAGACCCAAGATCGGTTTATATGGCACCTATATCAAAATATGGATCGATTTGGCCCATTTACAGTCCCAAATGACCTACACAAAATTTCAAGCGTCTAAATTAACTTCTTCGAAAGTTAGCGTGCTTTCGACAGACAGACGGACGGACGGACAGATGGACGGACTTGGCTAGATCGACTTAAAATGACATGATGATCAAGAATATATATACTTTAAGGGGTATCAGACGCATATTTCGGGGTGTTACAAACAGAATGACGAAATTAGTATACCCCCATCCTATGGTGGAGGGTATAAAAACAAGTAAGAGCGTGCTAAGTTCGGTCGGGCCGAATCCTATATACCCTCCACCATGCATCGCATTTGTAGAGTTCTTGCCGCGATATCTCTTTTTAGGCAAACAAAGAATAATGAATAAGAACTGTTATGCTATTAGAGCTATATCAAGTAGTAGTCTGATTCGGACCGTAAATTAACTGCATGCTGTAGTCCATATTTCACACGTATGTTGAAAGTCATGGAACGTTGTACAAAATTTCAGCCAAATTGGACAATAGCTTCGCCCTCTAAATGCTATAGAAGTCAAAATCCGAGAATAAAAAGTATTTGTGCAAAATGTCCAACTTCTAGCTTTACTCCTTCGAAAGTTATCGTTCTTTCGACAGACAGGCGGACGGACGGACATGGCTAGTTCGCCTTAAAATAACATGACGATCAAAAATATATATACTTTATGGGGTCTTAGACGCATATTTCGAGGTGTTACAAACAAAATGACGAAATTGTTGTATCTCCATCCTATGGTAGAGGGTATAACAAGGAAAAGCGTGCTATGTTCGACTGAGCCGAATCATATATTGCCCAGTATCTCTTTATAAGCAAACGAAGGATAATGGATAAAAATTGGCATGCTATTGGAGCAATATCTGGTTAAGGACCGATTCGGATTGTGCTTGGGTTGGATGTTGGATGTTGGAGACCATTGTAGAAGTCATTGTGCAAAGTTTTAGCCAAATCGGAAAAGAATTGCGCTCTATTGGAGCTCAAGAAGTAATATCAGGAGACATCGGATAAAAATCCCGTTCTCTTGAGGCTCAAGAAGTCAAGATCCCAGATGGGTTTTAATGGCAGCGATATCAAAAATGGACCATTAGGGCCCATTTACAATCGCAACCGACCTACACTGAAAAATTCAAAGTCAAATCGGAAAGAATTACGCCCTCTATAGGCTCATAATCGGGAGATCATTTTATATGGCAGCTATATCAAGTTATAAACCAATTTGAACCATAATTAACAAGGAAGTCATAACAAAACACCTTATACAAAATTTTAGCCAAATCGAATAAGAATTGCGCCGTCTAGAGGCTCAAGAATTCAAGATCTAAGATCGGTTTTTATGCCAGCGATATCAAAACATGGACCAATATCGCCTGTTTACAATCCCAAACTGACCTACACTGATAGGAAGTTTGTGTGCAAAATTTCAATCGCCTAGCTGTACTCCTTCGAAAGTCAGCGATCTTTCGACGAACAGACAGATGAACAGACAAACAGACGGACGGACATGACTAGATCGACTTAAAATGTCGTGGCAATCATGAATATATATACACTATGGGGTCTTAGATAAATATTTCGATGTGTTACAAACAGAATGTCGAAGTTAGTGGAGGGTGTTAAAATCAAATTCTAAGGTGGTTTCGATTCATTTCGACTCACTAACATGTTTGACCATAACAAAAGGTGCAAAATAGCTGAAATCACAAAAACAGTTTTGCTAAAAAATCACCTTTTACTTATAATGATGTTCACGCTCGTATTTAGAAAAAGTGCCAAAGATTTTGTTTTACAGCTGACAGTAATTGCAATTTGACAAGATGGTGAAATAAGGTCTTAAAATGGTTCGTTACATCCACTATCATCGCAAGCAGTTGTTATCTTAATATGATCGAATTATTTATATCGACAATTATGGCTTTATTGTAAACAAACAGTTTGTGTTTTGGAACCATGTGCATACTAAGTAGATGATATGTAATATTTTTTCTGGCAATAAACTCGTTATAAAAGAATTCCACAAAGATAATGAAAGCCATTTTTGTTGCAGTATCTATATCGAATATATCGAATGTGTAATGTGTCTGAAATAAACGCCAACAATATGTTCTGCACCTTGCATTCTATAAAACCTTTATGAAACATTGCTCAATTTATAAGTAGACTAGCTGAGCCGGGCCCGCTCCGTTGCGCCTTCTTTAACTTTATATGGAAAAAATTTTTCCTTTGAATATTTATTTTCGACAATTATAGAACTATTAGTGAAATACCATGGTACGAAAATAGTATATCGCTTGAAAAACATTTATTTAAACCTCATATTGCCATTGATTTTGAGGGGGAGTTTGCAGGATGAAGCGTCCCCCAAACACATGGCCACAAGATTGGTTATCAAATTCGTTTTCCAATCTCAAATACTCTTAATTTGAGCCACATATTGGCATGGTCGAAAAATGTTTACCCCCAGGGAGGTGTTTTGGGGAAGGGGTGATGCCTCAAATATATGGCCCTACATTTGGATATCAAATTCGTATTCTACTCCCAAATACCTTTATTTGAGCCCCATATTGCGATGGTCAGTAAAAAATTGCTGTTTGTGTTCTATTCTCATATATTTGAACCCCATATTGCTATTGACTTCAAAATTGGATATCAAATTAGTTTTCTAATCTCATATACCATACACTTAAACCCATTATTGAAAAAACCAACAAATATGTCCGGTTTGGGGTATAGTCCCTAAAAACTATGTATATCGAGCTCTACTATCTTGAAGACCCAAATTGTCTTGGTGAGCAAATACGTCCTACTTAGGGGTTGTTATGGTGTTGGGACGTCCCATAGACAGTTGGTCCCAAATGCTTATGTCAGATTCATGGCCTAATCCCAAATACCCTTCATTTGAGCTCCATTTTTCCATAGTCGCAAACAAGACCAGTTTGGGAAGTGTTTTGGGGGATGGGGCGGCCTCTCAGTGACATGGCTTTAAATATATATATATATATATATATATATATATATATATATATATATATATATATATATATATATATATATATATATATATATATATATATATATATATATATATATATATATATATATATATATATATATATATATCAGATTCGTGTTCTTCTCTAAAATTCCTCTTATTTGAGTCTCATATTGCAATGGTCAGCAAATACTTCCTATTTGGGTGGTGTTATGGGGGTGGGGTGGTCCCAAAGACACTTTTCCCGATATTGATATCAGATGATATTTGGATATCCGATTCGTATTTTACTCACAAATACCTTTCATTTAAGTCCCATATTATCATGGTCGGTAAATATGTCCGATTTAGGGGTGTTTTGGGGGTTGGGGTGGTCCCCAAACACTTGGTCCGACAATTGGATATCAGATGCGTTTTCTAATCTTAAATACCGTTCATTTGAGTCCCATATTGTCGTGATTGGTGTATATATACATTTGGTAGGTTATGTGGTGGGGCGCCCCCCCCCCCACCCCTACGTACTCCATTCGGAATTTGGATACCAAATTTTTGTTTGTAGGTTACTATAAGAGAGCACACAAAATTTCGCTTAAATCGCACCACCCATCTCCGAGATCTAGCGTTTCTGAAAATTAGGGTAAGGGGAAGGGTCCACTCCCCCTTCAGATATCAAAAAATGTTGTACCCTATTTTCACCACGGGGTCATTATGCACCATCAGTGAAAATTTCAAGAAAATCGGTTCAGTCGTTTCTGAGTCTATAAGGAACACACAAACAAACATAAATTGATTTTTATACCCTCCACCTTAGGAGGGGGGTACACTAATTTCGTCATTCTGTTTGTGCCTCCTCGAAATATCCGACCCCATAAAGTATATATATTCTTGATCCTCATGACATTTTAAGTCGAACTAGCCATGTCAGTCCGTCCGTCTGTCTGTCGAAAGTACGCTAACGTTCGAAGGAGTTCTTCTTATTAGTGTAGGTCGGTTGGGATTGTAAATGGACTCTATCGGTCCACGTTTTGATATAGCTGCCATATAAATCGATCTGGGATCTTGATTTCTTGAGCAGCTAGAGGGCACAATTCTTATCCGATTGTTTTATTATGATTTCCAATAACTGTGCTAAGTATGGTTGAAATCGGTCCATAACCTAATATATTTGTCATATAAATCTATCTGGGGTCTTGACTTCTTGAGCGTGTAGAGTGCGCAATTCCTATCCGATTTGGTTGAAATTCTGCACGACGTGTTTTCTTATGACTTCCAACAACTGTGTTAATAATAGTTCAAATCGGTCTATAAACTGATATAGCTGCCATATAAACCGATCTGGGGTCTTAACTTCTTGAACCACCAGAGGGCACAATTATTATCCGATTTGGCTGAAATTTTGCATGAGGTGTTTTGTTATTACTCCCAATAACTGTGCTAAGAATAGTTCAAATCGGTCCATAACCTGATATAGCTGCCATATAAACCAATATGGGATCTTGACTTCTTGAGCCTCTAAAGGGCGTAAGTATTACCCGATTTAGCTGTAGAACGGCTTCTGCTATGACCTTTAGCATACGTGTCGAATATGGCATGAATTTAAAGCCTAATACAGCTCCCCTATAAACCGATCTCCCATTTTACTTCTTCAGTCTCTAAAGTGCACAATTCTTACTAGAGTTGGCTCCAATTTTACACAATGACTTTTACTATGGTCTCCAATATTCAGTTCAGTCATGGTCCGAAATGAACCATTACTTGATATTGTTCCAATAACAGAGCAATTATTTTCTTTTATCCGTTGTTTGTTTTAAAAAGAGATACCGTGGCAAGAGCTCGACAAATGCGATCCATGGTGGAGGTTATATTAGAATCGGCCCGGCCGAACTTAGCACGCGTTTACTTGTTATACATAAGAAGTAGAAGATTAGATTATTTTGATGGCCAACCATGTCTACTTATATGCTTATCAGAACCATATTTATGGAAGCTATAGGAAAGCATAAAGATATTATTTTCCCAAATTTCATCATGATGGGTCAATAAATTGAGGCTTATAAGGACTTAAACACTCAAATATTTGTATTAGGGCTATATCTATATACGAACCAACATGACACAGCATCGTTAAGGAGTATGCGTGGTAAACTTGGTTAGTTCGCAGAGAAAATCAATTATTTAAAATTCATACGAGCCCACCCTATATCGGTGCCTATGAAATTCATAATAACTACAAAGGTTAGAATACAATTTGGTGTTGCTTAGTGTTATTTTGAATATTTTTTTTAGGTCCTTGAAATGGTTTGGCAAGATAATTTATTACTTTCGCTTAGATACATGTAAAGTGTGCGGATGTGGGGATACATGTGGCTATAAATCATATTTATTTTGCTGTCCTACAATGCTATTTGAAGTGTTGTCTATGAACACTTTAATATTGGGTAATATTCTTGTGTTGTTAACACGAATAAAAGGTTGATTTATTTCTGCCAAGTCCATGCATTATTTACAACGCGTTTGATATTAATGGGACCTTATTGGTGTGGGATAAATGCCAAGTTCAAGGCCTTCCTGCATAATAGAAGCTCACGTGGATCTCTCCATAACTTCCTTAGTATGTATAATCAGGAATAAATCAGGAAGAGGACTTGGATTATTGAAGGATTTGGCTTTTCGCTAGAAGGGTTTTATAAAAAGCAGAAGTTAGACGCCTTATGTAAAAAATCTGACACTTGTGCAAAAAAGATTTTGTAATTTGGCTAGCCAGAGTAGTTAAGGAATGAAGATGTTTAAGAGAAAAGGTTTGATCGTTAAACATATTCTTTGTGGAGTAGTAAAAGGGGCTTAAACTGGCAGATTGAGAAGTATTTAAGGGAGAAATTGATAAATTTGTTGATACGGAAGCCATATGGAAAAGTTAATATACATTAAAAAAATATATTAGAACAGACGCACTGTGGAATAGGAAAACAAGTAAAAGTGTGCCAAGTTCGGTCGGGCTGAATCTCATATACACTCTACCATGGATCATACTTGTCAAGTTTTTTGCATGGTATATCTTATTAGGCACACAAAGGATAATGGATAAGAATCTCTTTGCTGTCTGAGCTATATCAGGTTATGGATCGCTGCGGGCCATACAGGGCTTATATAGTGAAAACTAAAGTAGAAATCATTGTGCAAAATTTTGGTAACATCGGAAAAGAATTTCTCTATATAGAGGCTCAAGAAATAAAATCGGTAGAGAGCGAACATGGGAGCTATATCAAGTTATGAACCGATTCAGTCCATATGTGACAAGTATATTGAAGGTTATAGTATAAACCGTTGGGCAAAATTTCAGCCTTACCGGACAAAAATTGCGCACTCTAGAGGCTCAAGAAGTATAATCCGGAGATCGGTTTACATGGGAGCTATATAAAGTTATGAACTGATTTAGACCATACTTGGCATAGTTGTCAAAACAAAGCACTTCATGCAAAATTTCAGCTCAAGGTTCAAGAAGTAAAGATCCGAGATCGGTTTATATGGCAACTATATCACATTATAGTTGTTAGGTACAGTTGTTGAGAGTTATAACAAAACACCTCATATAAAATTTAAGGCACATAGGATAAGAATTGCGCCAATGCTCTAGAAGTCAAGATCCGAGATCGGTTTATATGGCAGCTATATCAAAACATGGACCGATATGGACCATTTACAATGTGCAACATTTCAAGCGCCCAGCTTCATTCATTCTATATTAAGCGTGCTTTCGACAAACGGATGGAGACGGCTACATCGATATAGAATGTCAAGACGACCAAGTATATATATACTTTTTTGGGTCTCAGAACAATATTTCAATGTGTTACAACCGGAATGACGATATTGGTATTACTTCACTTTAATTGGCTATGATAGAATATTTTTCCCATTGGAATAGCATTCCAAGCTCTTCATCTATAATCAGTGACAACAAGTTTCGAGATGTCTTTCACCACTTGGTCTTTCCATCGGGTTTTTGGTCGTCCCGGATTGCGTGTACCACCGTAAACGCCTACAAAAAACTTTTTCGCAGGAGCTTCTTCATGCATACTGACAACACGTTTGATATGTTTAACTACGCTAACGTCGTTATGCAGCTCATACAGTTGGTGGTTCATACGACGCCAACATTCTCATTCAATGCAATCTGGTCCATAAATTTTATGAAAAATCCTTCTTTCAAACGCTCTTCAAATGCTGCTTTCACAAGTATCGGAACCATATAACAACACAGGTAGTATCTGTGTATTGTAAAATGTAATCTTTGTCTGTCGAGAGTTGGCCTTGTTTCTAAACTGCTTGCTTAATCCAAAGAAGCATCTGTTTGCCAGTAATATTCTTTGCTTTATATCAAAACTGGTGTCATGCGTCTTGGTTTCATCGGTGCCGAGGTAATAAAGATGCTTGCTATTTCAAAGTTGTGGTTCCCAACTTTCTCCATTTTCATTATCTGCTAGGATGTACAAGGCGTTTTGGGAGTTGAGACCATCCATATTGTCTTATCTCCATTTACCCACTTTTACTGATTCTCTTTCGATTCTTTCAAAGGCTGCAGTTACTACCGACTGACCCATTATATCGATGTCGTCGTCGTAGGCGAGTAGTATGTGTTCTCTTGTAAGAAGTGTGCTTCACACCTTCTACAGAAGCATATTAAAGAGATCACACGATAAACTGTCTCCTTGTCTGAAACCTCGTTTGGTATTGAATGGTTTGTAGAGATTCTTTCATATTCTTACTGAGGAACGTGTGTCAGCAAGAGTCGTCCTGCAGAGTGACGAAATAAGTTTACCCCTCGTATTATCTAGGGTAAAAAACTAATGGAATAAATCAGCCGTTTTTATTCGGATAGAGATATTTTTACGAAATTGGCAATGGTTATAGCTGAGGTTCTACCAAATTATGTGCAGAAGGCTCGGGCAATTTTAGAGACTCTTCACTGTTGGTCACCTCGGCCTTCATTATTCAGACTTATATCCTTCATATTTGTATGCCCACCACCGATGGGTGGGAGTATATTAATTTTGTATTTCCGTTTGCAACACATCGAAATATCCGTTTCTGAAAATATAGAGTATATATATTCTTGGCCGTGCTAAAAATCTAAGACGATCTAGCCATGTCCGTCCGTCTGTCTGTTGAAATCAAGCTACAGTCTTCCTTAGTCTTAAAAATAGAGATTTTGAGCTGAAACTTTGCACAGATTCTTGTTTTGTCGATAGGCAGGTTAAGTTCGAAGATGGGCTATACAGGGTGGCTGATGAAAGCCGCTACCAAAAAAAAATGTAATAACTTTTTTTCTATTTAATAATAATAATTTAATAATTAATTTAATTAATTAATTAATTAATTTAATTAATAATAATTTAATAATTAATTTAATAATTTAATTTAACATGAATAAAAGAAAAATGTATTCCATACACCGAAAAAAAAATGTAGCAATATTCATCATTGTAGCAATATTCATCAGCCACCCTGTATCGGACTATATTTTGATATAACCCCGATTCTTTTTTTGTCCATAGGCAGGTTAAGTTCGGAGATGAGCTATATCGGACTATATCTTGATATAAACCCCATGTAGACCGATCCGCCAATTTAAGGTCCTAGGCCCATAAAATCCACATTTTCTATCCGATTTTGCTGAAATATGGGACAGTGAGTTGAGCTAGGCCCCTCGATATTCCCCTTTAATTTGGCTCAGATCTGTCCAGATTTGGATAGAGCTGCCATATAGAACGATCTGCCGATTAAAGGTCTTGGGCCCATAAAAGGCGCATTTATTGTCCGATGTCGCCGAAATTTGGGGCAGTGAGTTGTGTTAAGCTTTTCGACATCCGTGTGGTATATGGTTCAAATCGGTCTATATTTGGATATAGCTACCAATATGGGAGCATAAATCATGTATTTTGCACCGGATTATGACGAAAGGTGGTTTACATATATACCCGAGTTGGTGAGTAGCCAAAGTTCGGCCCGGCCGATCTTACCGCCATTTTACTTGTTTCACCCTATTGAGGTCTTGGGAAAATCTAATATGTTAAAACTCATTGTTTCAGATTCCATTGAAATCGGGTGACTTAAAATAAGTGAAACAAGTAAAAGCGTGCTAAGTTCGGTCGGGCTGAATCTTATATACCCTCCACCATGGATCGCATTTGGCGAACTCTTGCCACGGTATTTTTTTTTAGGCAAAGAAAGGAATTGCTATGTTATTGGAACAATATCAAGTAATGGTTTATTTCGGACCATAATTGAACTGAATATTGGAGACCATAGTAGAAATCATTGTGTAAAATTTCAACCAAATGTAGTAAGAATTGCGCACTTTAGGGGCTGAAGAAGTAAAATTGGAAGATCGGTTTATAGGGGAGCTGTATTAGGCTATAAACCGATTCATGCCATATTCGACACGTATGTTAAAGGTCATGAGAGTAGCCGTTGTACAAAATTTCAGCCAAAGATTAAGAATTTCTCCCTGTAGAGGCTCAAGATTTGAACTATTCTTAGCACAATTGTTGAAAGTCATAACGAAACACATCATGCTAAATTTTTGCTAAATCGGTTAATAATTGCGCCCTCTAGTAGTTCAAGATGTCAAGACCCCAGATCGGCTTTTATGGCAACTATATCAGGTTATGGACCGATTTGAATTATTCTTAACACAGTTGTTGGAAGTCACAACAAAACACGTCGTGCAAAATTTCAGCCAAATCGGATGAATTGCGCACTCTAGATTGTCAAGAAGTCAAGGCCCCAGATACGTTTATATGACAGCTATATCAAGTTATGGACCGATTTCAACCATGCTTAACGCAGTTGTTGGAAGTCATAACAAAACACCTCATGCAAAATTTCAGCTAAATGGGATAAGAATTGTGCGCTCTAGCGGCTCAAGAAGTCAAGATCCCAGATCGGTTTGGCAGCTATATCGAGATATCGAGGACCTAACACAACCCACTGTTCTAAATTTTAACGAAATCGGACAATAAATGCGTCTTTTATGGATCCAAGGCCTTAAATCGTGAGATCGGTCTATATGGTAGCTATATCCAAATCTAGACCAATATGTGATGTATTGTTCAGGAATGTCGAGAGGCTTAACACAAGAACAGATCTGAGCAAAGTTTCAGCTCAATATCTCTGTTTATACACCACCATCCTTCGGTGGTGTGTATAAAAATGAAATAGTAAGATCGGTCATAACATCGTATTGTGAACATAATATTTGATATTTTATGGAAATCGGGTGAAAAAATATAAATTCCGTGCTCTCACGAAATTAAGACTGGAAATATATAAACCTATGAGGGCCATATCGTAAATTAGGCTTACTTCCACCACACGCAAAAGACGAACCTTTTGTGGAACACCATTTGCTTGCCATTACGGGACACACACACTGGACATGTGGCCTTCTGTCAGCCGTTGTCTTTCGGGCTTTTTGCTAAAGATGTAGTTTACATGTCGATCGAGGCATGCTCACACATTCCAATTCTCTTGGAATTTGGTAGGTAGTTCCTTGTTTTGCATGCTAGTAGGTTCTAGAACTTTCTGGAATATCTCTGTGTCACGGCACCTAGAACTATGCAGCCACCTCGTTGAGAGATCTGTGACAGTAGAGGATGGTTTTTGCTATCTCTGTGTCCCGTCACCTAGAACTGTGCAGCAATCTCGTTAAGAGATATGTGACAGAAGAGGACGGTTTTTGCTATCTCTGTGCCCCGTCACCTAGAACTGTCCAGCTATCTCGTTGAAAGATCTGCGACAGTTGAGAGAGGAGGAATTAAAAAAAAATGAGTTCCCCCTTGTATATGTGTCTGAGAATATACTTATGACATTTTATCTTTGTCATTTCTTTAATTAAAAGGATCACTGCTTATTACACGTCACAGTGGTTGGGTATCCATCCCGATATGAACAGTCCTGGTTCTTCAGAGTACACTCCAAGTCCCACCTGGTCGTTGGCAATTCTAATTAAATATGCTTTGAATATCGAAATTAAGTCTAGCAAACGCAGTAAACAGCCCGTGGTTAAATATTTGTACAGCAGAATATGGCGAATATTCGTATTTAAGAATATAAGTTTTCATAGATTATGTTTTTTTTTTTAATCACAAATAGTTATATTAAATATACATTATGTTTACTGTGAAACGCAAATCCATCCAATTTGTTTTCACCACATCTGCGATTACGTTTAATGATGCTTTCTTCTTCATCTCCTATTTATAAGTTGCATAATGTGGGTGTACTAAAAATCCGAAACCTCGAAAAGCCTTTGTGTGTTGCATTTCAATGGACATAATTTAATTAAATGTTCATTTGTTTGCCACATGGCAAATTTCATTGGCCGCAGCGGGAAGCTAGGTAATGCAATACGATATGCTGGCGTGTCCACAAACCAGTAGAAACAAATTGACCATTTGTAAATGTCTGGTCGATCAGTCAGTCACTCAGTCAGGAGAACAACATCATTGGTGTGTAATCCGCCTGACGATGATGACGGTGCATATTAGATTCTGTGATCAATTACTATTGATATAGGGCTCTTCACAGCGAAAAATTTTAAACCGCGAGTATAGGTTCACAGAGGTCCGATGGATATGTGACAAACATGGTGACGGCTCACGCAAATAATGAGGTTAAAACTTCCATTCAAATGCAGTCCAAAAAAAAAAAAAATAAATCGTTTGAGTAATTTTTAGGAGTAACAAAATACTTTTATTACGAAGAGTTTCTTTTATTGTGATATATCGTCTCAACATATCAAACGTAGCTTTATTGAATGTCACTAACTTTGTTTACTGTAAACCCTTTAGCAACTTCGCATACAGTAAAAGTACCTTTCTTTTGTTGTAAAACCAAAAACTCTTTAATTGCAAAATTATTCGTTTACTGCACCAATAGTTATTCTCTTTTGCCTCTCCAAGTGAAGAGAGGGAGAGGGTGAATATTAAAACGTACAGATAGTGATGGATAAAAACTAATGGGCCGATGGTAAACTCGGAAATTGATAATTTTTAAAATTTCGTCATAGCTACCTCCAATAACAAAAAATGATTAGAGCAACATGAAAGACTTTTCATATGATTGTGTATCATAAACAGGGATTCGGAGTGGAGTGGAGCAGTCCTATTATTGCCGAAGCGAAAGTGGAGCGACATTTTTTTGAACCCAGAGCGAGCGGTTTTTGATATAGGAGTGCGCTTCGCAAAGTAAAAATCTTTTTTTTTTGGTTTAAGAATTTGTCATTTTGGCGAATTATAACAAAAATTTTAAATTATTAAATTAACGTGAGACAACATTAGATTTTACTTTTTTTTTTTAATTATCGAAAACATATTAGAGAAAATTTGTACCAATTTTAAAAACTCTCCTTTGGAAGGACCCTATTTTGTGTACCATCCACCATTTATCGCATTTGTTCTTTGCACTGTTTCCTTTTATAGGCAGAAACTAAAAAGGATCAGGCAACAAACTCCATGGATTTTTATACTCATAGCCATAGCATAGGAGGTATATTCATAGAGTCATTCCGTTTGCAACAAATCGAAATACCCATTTCCGACCCTACAAAGTAAGTATATTCTAGATTGTCGAAAAATTCCAAGACAATTTAACGATGTTTGTATGTCTGTCCGTCTGTTGTAGTCACGCAACAGCCTTCAAAAAGATTAGCAATAGTTTTGCACAGATTCGTATTTTGACTATACACAGATTAAGTTCTTGAACGAGAAAAATCGGACCATAAGTAGATATAGCTGCCATAAAGATAGATCTCCCGGTTTAGGGTCTTAAGCCCATAAAAGCCGCATTCATTATTCGAATTCGTTAAAATTTTAAACTGCGAGTTGGATTAAGGTCCCCTTTGGGAACCGATAAGGAACCGAAAAAGGTGCATTTGGGGCCATAATAAGATATAGCTGTAATAATTAGATAAGCGTAAAAATTAAAAAGGCGTTAAGTTCGGCCGGGCCGAACTTTGGATGCCCACCACCTCGGTTATATATGAAAACCACCTTTCGTCAAAATCCGGTGAAAAATGCATAATTTATGCCCCCGTAGCAGCTTTATCGAAATGTGGTCCGATTTGGACCAAATTCGACACGGATATTGAGAGGTCTAATAAGTACAAGTCATTGTTCAATTTTGTAGAATAAAATATTGGTCTTTTCGGTAGCCATATCCAAATATAGCCGGATCTAAACCATATACGACGCGGATGTCGAAAAGCCTAATGGATCGGATAATGAATGTGAAGGTCAATGATAAGGGGCCTCCTTTTCTATGCTGAGTTCGAACGGCGTGCCGCATAGTGACACCAATTGATAGAGAAGTTTTAACATGGCAGGATACCTTACATATGAAGCTAGCATTCTGGTGTTCAGATCAACCTGATCAACATACTAACTGCTTTTTGCTCAGTCGAAAAATTGGAAAAATTTTATGTATGAAAATGTGTATATACCAGTGACGAGCACTCAATTGCAATTATTTCCTAGCCCATAAACTTTCTTGGGTTCATTTCCTTGTATACGTACACAGTAATATGCAAAAATGTGAGTATGTTTGTCCGTCAGTGGTCTTTACGCTGCAATACTCAACTTTTCTCTTTAGAATGAGAGACAGAAGAGAATATCTATTGGTCTGGTAAATGAATTTGTAAAGAGTTTTTAGTTTTACAACAAAAGAAAGGTTCTTTTATCGTAGGCGAAGCTAAGCACACCACATTTTTATTTTAAATAGAAGCCAAGCCAATTGGTTTCAGCTGGACAAAGAAATCCAACGATAAAATGAGACAACCAAAATAAAACAAGTAAAAGAATATATAAGCCCTCAACCATGGATCGTATGTGTCAAGTTCTTTGGCCAATATCTCTTTAAAGGCAAATAAACGATAATCGATAAGAATTGATGTGATATTTTAGCTGTGCCAAAATATGAATCGATTAAGGCCATACTTGCTTTGGCTGTTGGAGACCAAAGTGGAGTTCATTGTCCAAAATTTCAGCCAAATCAGATAAGAATTGCTCCCTCTAGAGGGTCAAGAAGTATAATCGGGAACCGACTTGAACCATACTTGGTGCAGTTGTTAGGTTAGGTTAAGGTAAGGTTGAAAAGAGGGTGCAGATATTAATCTGCCTCATTCCACTATGGACATACAACTAAGCCAGTAATCGGTTTGTTGTGAGCTCAAAAACTAAATAGTAACCTCCTCAATTGTTTTCAATGCCACTTCCCTAAGTTGGTTAATGTCTTGTATTGTGTACTCACCTCAGTGCCGGTATCTGTTAGACGCGAAAGCCGGGCAACAACAAAGGATATGCTCCAACGTCTTTTTGGCAAAAATAAGTTGGATATCATTTCACGGTAGCGCTCACCATTCACAGTTACGTTACGATTCGCAGCATCTTTGAAGAAGTACGGTCCAATGATGCCACCAGCCCATAAACCGCACCAAACTGTGACTTTTTCTGGCTAATCTTCAGTCGAATATCGACAATTCGGTTTATTTACGTACTCATTGAGCCAAAAATGAGCTTCGTCGTAAAATGGAAGAAGCGCGCGATGAACTTTCTCAACAGATCACGCATTTTGATAATAAAATTCAATAATTTTCAAGCGTTGTTCGTTTGTAAGACTATTCATGTTTACATTATAGACCAAACTGAAGATGTTTGACAGTGAAACAAAACACGAAACGTGCTTGAGCTGTTTAAAGTAGTTTTGCCATAAAGATAATAGCTAAAGGATCACCCTTTAGTTCTATACGTCTCACAAATGCAGCATGTAGTATGTTGTAGCATACGCATGATATTCGTTTTAGGCTCCTACTTATGTCATTGGCCCTATTGCAGGTTTATGGAGCAAGAATCCTTCTTCGCTCTTGGATGTTAAATTTTGAATGCAACTTCCTATCCGGCTAAAAATTCAGGCATTTTGGGCTACCATCTAAATGTAGAATATTGAAAGCAGCATCAATCCCAGGAATTGATACACACAATTTGTTAGTAAAAGCAGCAAAGATTTTTGCTGAAACAGCAGAAAGACTGCTGAATCTGGGACAGCAATAGCAATTGCTAAAACAGCAAACATTTTTTGCTGTTTTCAAATTTAAAAAAGTTAAGAAAGCTCAAAAATGTCAAAATATTTACAAAAATTTTATGTTCTATCTTGTTTTTCAATTTTACAAGCATATAACTTAAGAATTTTTAAAATTTTGTACAATTTGCAAATTTTTAATAGAGTTTAAATTACAGCAGACAAAATAACTACTACTATTATATTTACACTTTTAAACAAAAAATGTGCTCTTAAAATTTTTTCTTTTCTTTCTTTCTTTTCTTAATTATACCCTACACCACTACTGTGGTACAGGGTGTTATAGGGTCAAATAGTTTGTAACACCCAAAAGGAAGAGAGATAGTCCCATTGATAAGTATGTATACCGATCGATTCAGAATCACTTTCTGATTCGGTTTAGCTATGTCCGTCTGTCTGTCCGTCTGTCGATGTTAATTTTTGTACATTGTACAGGTCGCATTTTTCATCATATCGTCTTACAATTCGGTAAGGCATGTTTTTTGGTCTAAAGACGAAGCCTATTGAAATTGAAAAAAATCGGTTCAAATTTAGATATAGCTCCCATAAATATGTTCATCCGATTTGCAGTAATATTGCAATAAAATAGTCATTTATTAACCGATTCTCTCTAAAATTGGCAGGAACAATTTTATGACTCTTGATGTTACTGGTAAATTTCATAGAAATCCGTTCAGATTTGGATATAGTTCCCATATATATGTTCGCCCGATTTCCAGTAATACAGCAGTAAAATGGTCATTTGTTGACCGATTCCCTTGAAATTCGACAGGAAGGATTTTCTTATGACTCTCGATATTACTGGTGAATTTCATAGAAATCTGTTCAGATATATAAAAATCGCTTTAGATTTAGATATAGCTCTCATGTATTTGTTCGTCAGATTTTGTATAATTTTTTGCCATTTGTCATCCGTACTTATTACATTTTGAACATATTTGCTTTGCTCGAAATTTGATGCAGGAATTTTAATAATCTATCTAGATACATCAAATTTGTTTCAGAATTAGATGTAGCCCCTCTTTTGTATTTATTGGGTAACCTTTTCGATATGACGAGTTTTAGATCTTTATAGTACACCCCAAAGCCCACCTGGTCGTCTAGTTTGGAACCATTCATATAGAAGTTTCTATAACTTCTATTACCAGGGATATCGTAATTCCAATCTGTTCTATCAGGACTAGTGGTACAGTACTTTTTATCAAAAAGCGGCTCAGGCAGGGTGTAATCCACACTGCCTGGAAGATCGGACATTGTATCAAGCATAACACAGTGTCCGTAGCCGCCACAAGACCAAAGAGAACAATTTCTTTGAGAGGTGATAAACATACCTAAAAGTATACCGATCGACTCAGGACCCATTCGGATTTTATTTAGCCATATCGATGTGTCCGTCTGCCTGTGAATCCTTGTATTCTTGTAATCATGGTACAGGACTAGTTTGTAATATAATCGTCATGACGCACAGTGGAACAAAATTGAAAAAAATGAGTAAAAATATGCCGTGTGAGAACGGGTAGAGATCTATTTAAAATTTGGAATGGTTAGATCTGAGGTATTAGCGAGATAGTGTGCAACTTCAAGACCCTAGGTTGTCCGGGTTCCTTTTGCCAGATCCCTAAAGTTGGTCACCTCGGCATTTTTAAAAATTGTAGGGCTGCCAAATCCTTGTTTATGGTCCGATTTTCAATTTTTTTTTGGATAGTGCTCATAAATTCCTACAAAAAAGACCGTTTGAGGTCTACAATACCTCCACTGGTTTCGGGGATATTTGACTAAATTTTTTTCTTTTTACAATTTTGACCAAGAGTTGCTTCGTATTTTGCAATTTACGAAAGCGTTGGTAATTCCACTTTCATTTTTATGCATGATTATAATTCGTGATACAATTTACATCGACTTTGCTGTCAAAATTGTCCTTATCTGAAATTTCAGTTGGAGACCACCGTAGCGCAGAATTTAGTATGTGTGCCTATGACGCTAAACGCCTGGGTTCGAATCTTGGCGAGAACATCAGAAACAATTTTCGGCGGCCAATATTTGTGAGGCACTATACCATGAGTTGTCACACCGCGGCATGCCGCACGAAAATAGTTAGAGTTGACATAAAGCTCTACAATGTTGCCAGAGGTAAATTTACAAGTAATATAAAAAAAAAGTGAATAATGGTCCAAATTGGTGTATATCCTGATTTAGCTCCCATATAAACCAATTTCATGATTTGAAACTTACGACTTTATAGCTGAATTGTGTTTTCCGTTTTACTGATTTCGGTTGATATGCTAGAAGCCCAATTTAAAAGACTTTTAACACTGTTTCCAAAAAGTTCGTGCAGCTGAAATTTAGCTTTTTGATTCAGAACGCTTCACTGAAGAACACTGAAAAAGAATTGGGGCGGGCGAAGTCGGCCAATTGTAGATCCATTCTACTGAAATTGTCAATTTTGACAGTTATTATTTTATTTTTGCCTCTATTTAAAACAAACGATGCTAACCATATATTCATGACTGTGACTCCTGTCGTTGACAAATGAGCTTTCAGTTGTGCCCTCTTAAGATCCTATTCTATATCGGTGCCGCAATTAAATAAAAAAAAATCCATTTTGCTTACATAAACAAAAGCTTGATTTTTTGGGAAGAAATATATAGCATTCGCTTGTTAAAAAATTTTTCGTACAAAAACGTCGATAAGTTGAAGGGGACCATCAAATATAAATACTTTTTTTTATCTTCTTATTTAAAGGATTTTTTAAAAGATATGTCAACAACTTTCATTTTCGATTTTTCCACCAGTGCAACACTGTGCGCCTTATGATTGAGCTTAAAACTAAATCGGACAGCAATCAATGATATGTGAGAAGTCTGCTTCTGTTCCTTAGTGGAATGAATGCTCATGGAATGGTCAAATTTGCATTTACGCAATTTTCAACGAAATATTGTTTTGATACTGAACATTTTTGCGAAATTTCATCAAAGTCGATTCAGACGATGTAGCTACCACGTACCCTTAAAATTTTAGGGTAGGGGTAGGAGGCCACCGTAGCGCAGAGGTTAGCATGTCCACCTATGACGCTGAATGCCTGGGTTTAAATCCTGGCGAGACCATCAGAAAAAAATTTCAGCGGTGGTTTTCCCCTCCTAATGATGGCATTATTTGTGAGGTACTATGCCATGTAAAACTTCTCTCCAAAGAGGTGTCGCACTGCGGCATGCCGTTCGGACTCGGCTGTAAAAAGGAGGCCCCTTATCATTTAGCTTGAACTTGAATCGGACTGCACTCATTGATATGTGAGAAGTTTGCCCCTATTCCTTAGTGGAATGTTCATGGGCAAAATTTGCAATTAGCAGGTGTAGGGTGTGATATATTCGTCTCCGCCCGACTTAAGCCTTTCCTTACTAGTTTTATGTCTAACAATGGAGTATCCCATATGTTTCCTATCCTAAGTAGGCTTAGTGAAAAAGCACCGGGCTAGAGATGTCCCATTCGCAGATATAAATAACACAAATCTTCATGTATTTAAATGACCCCCCGGACAGGTTTATACGCCGCACATTTCATTTTGGAAGAGCTCTCAAATCCAAGCATATGTGATATCTCGCCAGTCATCATCAGCGAATGAAAATGACTCGGCAGGTGGTTGGGAAACTAGTGATTTTTCTGCGTATAAAGCAAAAAATATACTCGAACCTGTGATTGCATAGGAATGAAAAGCGCTTTTTTACGCTACTATCATTTGAAAATTTGGCTAGGATGCCCAGCCATTGCGTTAGGCATGAATATGAATGTGTTACCAGGAATTGAAAATAGACAAGTCTAATGTGTTAGTAGCTGATGATTGTTATTAATTTATTGGAAACTTAAAAATATCGAATAGTCGTGGTAATTAATAAATAAAGTCAAAGTCTAGTGTAGCTGACTGTAAAATACCCTACATCTTATCCTTAACTAGGGAATATTCTTATGAGAAAGCTATATCTTATTTGATAAAATTCAGCAGAGGTGTTCAAACTCATAACAAATTGTAAAATTTACTGGTACACCTCCTAATGCGGCGACAGTTTCAAGTGCTTAGCCATGTAAAAACTTCTCCCCAAAGAGGTTCCACACAAAGAAGAGGTTCCTTATCATTGAGCTTGAACTTGAATCCGACAGCACTCGTTTATAAGACATGCTCATTTTCATTAATGAAATGTTCATGCGCAAATTTGCATTTTTATACCCCCACCATGGGATTGGGCTATAATAACATCGCCATTCCGTTTGTAACATCTCGAATTATTCATCCAAGACCACATAAAGTATATATATTTTTGATCGTCATGACATTTAAGTCGATCTAGCCATGTAAGTCCGTCTTTCCATCAGTCCTTTGGTCAATCGAAAGCAGACTAGCTTTCGAAGAAGTAAAACTAGGCACTAAAGTTTTTGGACAAAAACATCTTATTAATATAGATCGGTTTGGATGGTACATGGGCCACAACGGTCCAAGTTTTGATGTGATATCGCTGCCATATAAACCGATTTCCCGATTTAACTCCTTGAGCTTCTAGAGCGAGCAATTTTTATCCGCTTTTGCACGTTACATTTTGGTTTGACTTCCAACAACTGTACCAAATATGGTTTAAATAGGTCTATAACCTGATATTATTGCTGTATAAACCAATCTTCAGAATTGACTTCTTGAGCCTCTACAAAGTGCATATACCACCAGATTCGAATCTTTGCACGTTTTGTTATATTATGACTTTCAACAACTGTGCCAAACGTACTCAATCTATGAAAATTTAAAGAAAATCGGTTCAGCCAAGTATCATATATTCATAATGGGTCTAATGGCGTTTTCGAGGGGTGGCGTGACCCCTTATACTTCGATGCCGATTCGAATGCCGATTGTATGCCAGATTCGAAAACTACTCTTGAATACCTTTTATTTGAGCCCCATATTAAAATGAACGTCCAATATGTCTATTTGGGGGAGTATTGTGGTTGGGGCGGTCCGATGAGTACTTAGACTCAATTTTGAATACCATATTCTACTCTCCAATACCTTTCATTTGATACCTATCCGATCGGTCCACTTTTGATTTTGTGTTGTGTTCCGATATCGAAAAATTATATAGCCTATATTTCCTTCCAGACCAACCTACACAATATGCGAAAATTTCGAGAAAGTCGGTTCTGCCGTTTTTCATCCTATACGAAACAAACAAATCGAGTCCCATAAAGCCGTGATTGGCTAATGTGCCCATTTTGGGCGTTTTTGTGGGGGTGGGGTGACCCCCTATACTTTGACATGAATTCGATTATCTACTCCCGCATATTCGTTATCTACTCCCGCATACTTTTTATTTGATACCAATATTGTCCTTATCGGTCCACTTTTGATTTTGGGTGGTGTTTTTGGGGTAACGGTAGAGGGTCCGCCCCCGTCCGTTATCAACAAATTATAAGGCCTATTCCCACTTCCAGATCATATTTGTAATCTACTCCCGAATACTTTTCATTTGAGTCCCATATTGCTATGATCGTCAAATAAACGTATTTTAAGGCGTTTTGGGGCTGGGGCGGCACCCCATGTACTTGGATCCAACTTTTATTATGAAATTCGTACTCTACTCTTTAATACCTTTCATTTGAATCCCATGTTGTCTAGATCGGTCCACTTTTATTTTTAGGTAGTAATTTTGTGGTAAGGATATTTTCCCGTTGTTTAGCAAATTTTTGTACCAGTAGAGAAAATTTTCATAAGCCGTAATACAATTTTAATACCGGCTTTGGATTAAGTTTTTACTCCATAATACGATACTCTTTTTTCAGTGTAAGGTTAGCCAAAAATCCAAATACTGTTCTTTCCTCATTTCATTAATAAAACTGAAAAGAAGACTAACTTAAAAAGTTTCCAAAAAACATATTCTTCAAATTTTCAGACCCTCTTTATAAAACAAACTTGGGAATTAGCATTTTTAGCAATAATTATTATTTTGATAATTGAATATGTATGACATGGCTCAACAATGTATTGTTCGCATTAATATTCAATACCGATAGGTAGTTTGTCTAATGTTCCTCTGCACTATGGGCACTGTAACAGATTTTACATAAAGGCATAAAAGCAAGTGCCTTACACAGAGCTTGGCTTTTTTGTATACATCTGGTTTATGTAGATATCGATGCCATATACATGTTATCTACAATACATTCGGTGACTTCTTGTGCTTTCTTGATAATGGACCTCTTTATAGCCTAATCTGAACGGTAGAGCGGTAGAGCCGCAGAGATACACCACTTAGTTGTAAAGTTTAATATGACTTAAGACCTCACAAATTTCACTAGCATTAATTCGGCAAAAATCTACGCTAATATTCTTGTAAGGTTTTTACTGGGATTCGGACCCAAATAAAAAGCCTCGGCCGGGGCGAATCTTAGGAACCCACCAACATGAATTTTGCTAAAAATTTACACAAAATAAACTTTGAAGGGCATAATTTTAATCTACATTCAAAATTTCTGCCAAACCAATCAATCATTAAAGCTTCTAGGAGCCGTAAAAGGCTAATCTAGAGATCGGTATATATGGGAGGTATATCAGATGATTGTTATTAATTTATTGGAAACTTAAAAATATCGAATAGTCGTGGTAATTAATAAATAAAGTCAAAGTCTAGTGTAGCTGACTGTAAAATACCCTACATCTTATCCTTAACTAGGGAATATTCTTATGAGAAAGCTATATCTTATTTGATAAAATTCAGCAGAGGTGTTCAAACTCATAACAAATTGTAAAATTTACTGGTACACCTCCTAATGCGGCGACAGTTTCAAGTGCTTAGCCATGTAAAAACTTCTCCCCAAAGAGGTTCCACACAAAGAAGAGGTTCCTTATCATTGAGCTTGAACTTGAATCCGACAGCACTCGTTTATAAGACATGCTCATTTTCATTAATGAAATGTTCATGCGCAAATTTGCATTTTTATACCCCCACCATGGGATTGGGCTATAATAACATCGCCATTCCGTTTGTAACATCTCGAATTATTCATCCAAGACCACATAAAGTATATATATTTTTGATCGTCATGACATTTAAGTCGATCTAGCCATGTAAGTCCGTCTTTCCATCAGTCCTTTGGTCAATCGAAAGCAGACTAGCTTTCGAAGAAGTAAAACTAGGCACTAAAGTTTTTGGACAAAAACATCTTATTAATATAGATCGGTTTGGATGGTACATGGGCCACAACGGTCCAAGTTTTGATGTGATATCGCTGCCATATAAACCGATTTCCCGATTTAACTCCTTGAGCTTCTAGAGCGAGCAATTTTTATCCGCTTTTGCACGTTACATTTTGGTTTGACTTCCAACAACTGTACCAAATATGGTTTAAATAGGTCTATAACCTGATATTATTGCTGTATAAACCAATCTTCAGAATTGACTTCTTGAGCCTCTACAAAGTGCATATACCACCAGATTCGAATCTTTGCACGTTTTGTTATATTATGACTTTCAACAACTGTGCCAAACGTACTCAATCTATGAAAATTTAAAGAAAATCGGTTCAGCCAAGTATCATATATTCATAATGGGTCTAATGGCGTTTTCGAGGGGTGGCGTGACCCCTTATACTTCGATGCCGATTCGAATGCCGATTGTATGCCAGATTCGAAAACTACTCTTGAATACCTTTTATTTGAGCCCCATATTAAAATGAACGTCCAATATGTCTATTTGGGGGAGTATTGTGGTTGGGGCGGTCCGATGAGTACTTAGACTCAATTTTGAATACCATATTCTACTCTCCAATACCTTTCATTTGATACCTATCCGATCGGTCCACTTTTGATTTTGTGTTGTGTTCCGATATCGAAAAATTATATAGCCTATATTTCCTTCCAGACCAACCTACACAATATGCGAAAATTTCGAGAAAGTCGGTTCTGCCGTTTTTCATCCTATACGAAACAAACAAATCGAGTCCCATAAAGCCGTGATTGGCTAATGTGCCCATTTTGGGCGTTTTTGTGGGGGTGGGGTGACCCCCTATACTTTGACATGAATTCGATTATCTACTCCCGCATATTCGTTATCTACTCCCGCATACTTTTTATTTGATACCAATATTGTCCTTATCGGTCCACTTTTGATTTTGGGTGGTGTTTTTGGGGTAACGGTAGAGGGTCCGCCCCCGTCCGTTATCAACAAATTATAAGGCCTATTCCCACTTCCAGATCATATTTGTAATCTACTCCCGAATACTTTTCATTTGAGTCCCATATTGCTATGATCGTCAAATAAACGTATTTTAAGGCGTTTTGGGGCTGGGGCGGCACCCCATGTACTTGGATCCAACTTTTATTATGAAATTCGTACTCTACTCTTTAATACCTTTCATTTGAATCCCATGTTGTCTAGATCGGTCCACTTTTATTTTTAGGTAGTAATTTTGTGGTAAGGATATTTTCCCGTTGTTTAGCAAATTTTTGTACCAGTAGAGAAAATTTTCATAAGCCGTAATACAATTTTAATACCGGCTTTGGATTAAGTTTTTACTCCATAATACGATACTCTTTTTTCAGTGTAAGGTTAGCCAAAAATCCAAATACTGTTCTTTCCTCATTTCATTAATAAAACTGAAAAGAAGACTAACTTAAAAAGTTTCCAAAAAACATATTCTTCAAATTTTCAGACCCTCTTTATAAAACAAACTTGGGAATTAGCATTTTTAGCAATAATTATTATTTTGATAATTGAATATGTATGACATGGCTCAACAATGTATTGTTCGCATTAATATTCAATACCGATAGGTAGTTTGTCTAATGTTCCTCTGCACTATGGGCACTGTAACAGATTTTACATAAAGGCATAAAAGCAAGTGCCTTACACAGAGCTTGGCTTTTTTGTATACATCTGGTTTATGTAGATATCGATGCCATATACATGTTATCTACAATACATTCGGTGACTTCTTGTGCTTTCTTGATAATGGACCTCTTTATAGCCTAATCTGAACGGTAGAGCGGTAGAGCCGCAGAGATACACCACTTAGTTGTAAAGTTTAATATGACTTAAGACCTCACAAATTTCACTAGCATTAATTCGGCAAAAATCTACGCTAATATTCTTGTAAGGTTTTTACTGGGATTCGGACCCAAATAAAAAGCCTCGGCCGGGGCGAATCTTAGGAACCCACCAACATGAATTTTGCTAAAAATTTACACAAAATAAACTTTGAAGGGCATAATTTTAATCTACATTCAAAATTTCTGCCAAACCAATCAATCATTAAAGCTTCTAGGAGCCGTAAAAGGCTAATCTAGAGATCGGTATATATGGGAGGTATATCAGATTGTAGACCTATTTGAACTGTACTTGGCACAGTTGTTGGAAGTCGTAACAGAACACTACGTACAACTTTTCAGCCAAATCGGATAAAAATTTCGGCTTATAGGGGCTCAAGATGACAAATTGCGAAATCAGTTTATAAGGGAGAAATGTCAGGTTAAAGACCGATTAGGACCATACTTAGCAAGAGTATTGGAAGTCATAACAAAATACTCTGTGCAAAACTGCAGCCAAACCAGAAAAAAATTTTAGCTTCTAAAGGCTCAAATCTTGGGATCGGTTCATATGGGGTTTATATCCTAATCTGAAACGTTATAGCACAGTTACAATCCCCAACGACACCTCTGTGCAAAATTTCCAGCCGATATCTTTATTTGTTAGACCGCTACCGTGTCTTCGACAGACGGAAAGTTGGACGGACATGGCTTGATCGACTTAAACGTCAAGACGATCAAGAATATCACCCTCTTTTTCACCCCCTTTTCAACCTAACCTAACCTAGTATATTTCCCATCCTATGGTGGTGGGTATAATAATAAACCCTGACGTATATGTATTGAAAATATATATCTTGCATAAGCTAATGTTTCTTGTAGTGTTTCCAACGAAGTTCTTCTCCCTTTACTTCTTCTCCTCTTACTTTACTTCGCCTTAGTTTACTTTACTAAATTTCATAAAAAGCGTCCATAGTGCAATGGTTAATAAAATGCACAATGAAGCAATTCCCTCCAAAAGGTCAGCAAACGTCGAGGGCAATAATTTTATATCAGTAAATCATTATCGACCGAACAGCATGAGGCTAGCTGAAAATTGCTTTATTTAGCATTTTGTCCACAGAGATTTAGTCTAAAATGCGACGACAGCAGTGTCGCAGCCACAAAGTATGTAGTAAACAATAAAAGTGTCATTAAATCATTGTTGGCTGATTTCGCAAATTTCTAAAAGCAGTCGTCAAGAGGCTATCTGCTTAAGTACCGCTGCGGGAGCAAAGTGTTGCCACAGGTGGTGTCGTAGCTACCTTTTTATACCCTCTATCATAGGATGAGGTCTACTAATTTCATCATTCCGTTGTGTAACATCTCGAAATACCTCTTAGACCCAGTAAGGTATATGTTATTGATCGTCATGACATCTTACGGCGATCTAGCCATGTCCGTCCGTATGTCTGTCGAGAGCAAGTTTACATTCGAAAAAGTAAACCTAGGTACTTGAAATTTTCCACAAATACTTCTCATTACTGTAGATCGGTTAGGATTGTAAATGAGCCATATCAAGCTACCTTGGATCTTGACTTCTTGAGCCAGCAGAGGGTGCAATTCTTATCCGATTTGGTTGAAATTTTGCACTTGGTGTATGAATGGTTCAAATCGATTCATAATCTGATATAGACGCCATATCAGATTATGCCCCGATTTAAATCAAACTAGGCACAGTTGTTGAAAATCATAACAAAGCGACATATGCAAAATTTCAGCCAAATTGGATAGGAATTGCGCCTTCTAGAGGCTCAAGAAGTAAAATCGGGGGATTGGTCTATATGGAGGCTATATAAGGTCATGGATTTACTTAGACCATACTTGGTACAGTTGTTTGAAGTCACATCAAAATTATGTGTGCAAAATATCAGCCAAACGGATAAAAATTGCGCTCCCTAGAAGCTCAACAATTGTAATCGGGAGATCCGTTTATCCTGTCATATAAACCGATCTCCCAATGCGACTGCAATTTTTAAGGTGGTATCTTTCTATGAGTTGTAAAAGCCATGACAAGTACGGGTGAAGAGTGCTTCAGATTCGGCTCGGCCGAACTTAGCACGATTTTACTTGTTATATTACCCTACCCTACACCACTATTGTGGCATGTAGTGCATTTGTTTGTAGGAGGCCACCATAGCGCAGAGGTTAGAATATCCGCCTTTGACGCTGAATGCCTGGGTTCGAATCCTGGCGAGAACATCATCAAAAATGTTCAGCGTTGGTTATCCACTCCTAATGCTGCTGACATTTGTGAAAATTTCTCCCCAAAGAGATGTCGCACTGTTGTACGCCGTTCGGACTTGGCACACTTATCATTGAGTTTAAACTTGAATCGGACAGCATTCATTGATATGTGAAAAGTTTGCCCTTGTTCCTGAATGGAATGTTCTTGGGCAAATTTTGTAATTGTTGTTTGTAACATCCAGAACGAAGGGAGATAGACCTTTTGATAAATACACCGATTGACTCAGAATCATTTTCTGATTCGATCTAGCTATGTCCGTCTGTCGGTATATGCATGTTGGATTGCTATCAAATTGTAATAATCATCAGATCGCAATTTTCATTTGACCATCTTTAAAGTTTGCACAGGTGACTTTGTTTAGGCTAAAGATGAAGCCCTTTGAAAGTGTAAGCAATCGGTTTTGATTTAGCTCCCATAAATGTGTTCGCCCGGTTTGGACTTAATTAGTCCAAATCACTGTAATTGGCAGATTTTAGAGAATAATGATAAAGCAAAAAAATTATTATACATTTTAAATTTTATTAAATTTCAATTTCGATGACTTACCTTGCAAAGCATATCTGAAGGAGTAGTATGCCAGAAGGTCGGTTTTGCCCGACTTTAGCCCATCTTTACTTGTTTTTAATAAAAATTACAAACATTTACGATTTAAGTGAGCACATTTTTGCGATGAATGACTATCCAGCTTAATTGTGGCAGCATTTTTCTATTGTTTGACAAGGATGATGATAGTGATGACGACTATGATATTGGGTTGCCCAAAAAGTAATTGCGGATTTTTCATATAGTTGGCGTTGACAAATTTTTTCACAGCTTGTGACTCTGTAATTGCATTCTATATTCTGTCAGTTATCAGCTGTTACTTTTAGCTTGCTTTAGAAAAAAAGTGTAAAAAAAGTAAAAAACGTATATTTGAGTAAAGTTCATTCTAAGTTTTATTAAAAATGCATTTACTTTCTTTTAAAAAATCTGCAATTACTTTTTGGGCAACCCAATAATATATGTGGTGATTCAGTTAAGTGAGAAGGAAGGACAGGTCGCTGAATTTCAAATAAATGTGTTTTTCCAGTAAGCTTTAAATGACATTAACGGAAATTTTTGTAAACGCCCATCTCGAAGAATTGTAGTGCTAATCACCAGAAACATTTACTTTTACAACACTCCTTATATTAAGCCTTTGCAAAACGCAAAAAAGCCATATGGGTATATGGGTTACATTTGTATGACCTTGAAAAGCTAGGAGTAATAATTACGACCCTTGTGGTGAATTGCCATTGAAACAAGTAACAACGTTTTTTAATTCAGGCAGATTGAGTTTCGCAAACCCATCAATATGGATATTTGTCAACGCCGTAATAAATAAATTAAATTTTAGGTATTCTGTGCTTCAAGATAAAAGATGTGAATCAAATAATATATAATGTTTTGTGGGTGAAAAAAACAGTTGAAATTTGAATAGAATCGGAAATAAAGCCACATTCAATCAGAAGAAAGATTCCTTCTAGTTCCTACCGTTAAACCATCCATATCTCTTTCAAAAGCCCAACAACTTGCGAATGTTCACAACCGCTAAATAAGGCAGGTTCTCAAAGAAATGAGGACCTGAAGTGGAACTCTTTCGGACTGCCAGTGAAGGACACATACACAGAAGGAGTTCTAAAGTTTCTACTCCTGCGATGTCCTCACAGCTTCTGCAAAAGTCGTGGGGGTTATAAAAGGAGATTTTTTAGCTGTATTCTTTTGTCAACACTATTTTAAACAGCTCACAGGCGTTTCGTGTCTTGTTTCACTGTCAAACATCATCAGTTTGGTCTACAATTTAACCATGAATCGTCTAATAAACGAACAACGCTTGCAAATTATTGAATTTTATTATCAAAATGCATGCTATGTAAAGAAAGTTTGAAAGAAAGAAATTGTGTTCAGGGACGAAGCTCATTTTTGGTTCTATGGGAGGCCACCGTAGCGCAGAGGTTAGCATGTCCGCCTATGACGCTGAACGCCTGGGTTCGAATGCTGGCGAAACCATCAGAAAAACTTTTCAACGGTGGTTTTCCCCTCCTAATGCTGGCAACATTTGTGAGGTACTATGCCATGTAAAACTTCTCTCGAAAGAGGTGTCGCACTGCGGCACGCCGTTCGGACTCGGCTATAAAAAGGAGGCCCCTTATCATTGAGCTTAAAACTTGAATCGGACTGCACTCATTGATATGTGAGAAGTTTGCCCCTGTTCCTTAGTGGAATGTTCATGGGCAAATTTTTTTTTTGCATTTGAGTACGTAAATAAGCAGAATTGTTGTTTTTGGAGTAAAGATCAGCCGGAAGCACTGCAAGAGCTACCAATGCATCCACAAAAAGTCACAGTTTGGTGCGGTTTATGGGCTGGTGGCATCATTGGACCGTACTTCTTCAAAGATAATGCGAATCGTCATGTAACTGTGAATGTTGAGCGCTATCGTTAGGTGACATGCAACTTTTTTGCCCAAAATTCAAGAGCGGCACTTGCATGACATGTGGTTTCAACAAGACGGTGCCACCTGCAACACATCAAACGTAAAAATAGACTTATTGAAAGGCGAGTTTGGTGAACAAATTATTTTACGGTCGGGACCGGTCAATTGGCCGACTAGATCGTGCGATTGAACGTCTTTGGACTATTTTTTGTGGGGCTATATTAAAGCTCATATCTATACAGACAAGCCTGCTTCAATTGACACATTGGAAGACAACATTGAAGCATTTATTCGTGAGATACTGGCCGATATGTTGGAAAGAGTATGCCAAAACTGGACTAAGCGGATGGATCATTTGATAAAGTAACCATTTGCATAAAATAATCTTCAAAAATTAAATTATATGGGCTGTTCTATCGATTCAAATAAAGATCTCATGAATTTTTCTGAATTTTGTGTATTTGTTTTTTTTTTTTGAAAAACTTTCTTCTTTAGCTCTTAAAAAGGTCCATTTTGTAATCTAGTTATTCCTTTGGCAACACCTCAAAACATTGATTTATAGCTCTTAACATTATAGCTCTTAAAAAAGCACCCTTTTGTAATCTAGTTACTCCGTTGGCAACACCTCCAAAACAACGATCTGCGGTCCTTTAAAGTGTATATATTCTTGATCGTATTGATATTCTGCTCTAGCCATGTCCGTCCATCTGCCTAAATCACAATTGAGGTCGATTGAATAAAGCTAGCCCCTTGAAACTTTGCAAAGATACTACTTAATAATGTAGGTCATTGGAGATTACATATGGACAACATCGGTTCAGATTTGGATAAAGCCCCGATGTAAACAGATCAATCGATTTGAGTTTTTGAGGCCCTAAAGGGCACAGTTATTATCCGTTTTGGCTATAATTTTGCACAACCAATTCTCGTACTACCGTCAGACCATCTGAGGTTATCAAAAGCGTCACGAGTGGCCAGGAAGACAATTGGCCTAGAGAAGTGGTTCCTTTGCCTACTATCTCCACCAACACGTCTTCATCTATTCTACGGTCATGACGGGGCAAGAGTATGTGGACTATATCATCCATTGTATTTCCGTCCATCACCCCCGATGGGGCCCGTGTGCTGAGTTTTTCCATCACAATTTAGTGTTCGAAGCCAAATGTTTTCTGTTTATATCTTCTCTTAATTCCTCCCAGGTTTATTTTTTAATCCTTTCTATTACGGCAGCGAGTGTCTTTTTTGTTTACCTGAATAGAAAGTGTTCTGCCTCAGCAGAGCTTTTGGGGCGAGCTCTCGTAACGATATTTTGTTATGACTTCAAATAACTGTGCTAAATACGGTCCAAATCGTTATATAACCTGATCGTTATATAACCTGATATAGCTCCCATATAAACCGATCTCCCGATTTGATTTCTTGAGACCCTGGAAGCCACAATTTTTGACCGAAATTTTACATGTAGTATTCCGTTATGGCTTCCAACAACTGTGCCAAATACGGTCTATAACCTGATGTACAATAGCTCCCATATAAACAGATCTTCCGATTTGTCTTTTTGAGTCCTTACAAGCCGAAATTTTTTCCGACTTGACTAAAATTTTGCATGTAGAGCTCTGTTACGACTTCCAAAAACTGTGGCTAATACGGTACAAATCAGTCTATAACCTGATGTAGCTCCCAAATAAACCGATCTCTGGATTTGACTTCTTGAGTCCTTACAAACCGCAATTTTTGCCCATTTTGGCTGAAATTTTACATGCGGTGTTCTGTTACGACTTTCAACAACTATGCTAAATACGGTCCAAATCAGTCAACTACCTGAAATAGCTCCCATGTAACCGGTCTCCGGATCATCCTAGTTTGGTTCCTCGATGCTTTAATTTTTGGAGGTTTAACACAAATTTGGTATGTAGAATAAACAAGTAAAAGCGTGCTTAGTTGGGCCGAGCCGAATCTTTTATACCCTCCACCATGGATCGCATGTGCCGAGTTATTTTTCCGGCATCTCTTCTTAGGCAACAAATGATATAAGAAAAGATTTGCTCTGCTATTATATGTTGGAGACCTGTGTAAAATGTCAGCCAATTCGAATAAGAATTGTGCCCTTTGGGGGCTCAAGAAGTAAAATATAGGGATGGATTTATATGGGAGCTGTATCGGGCTATAAACCAATTCAGACCATAATAAATGACCATGGTCATGAGAGGATCCGTCGTATAAAATTTCAGGCAAATCGGATAATAATTGGGACCTCTAGAGGCTCAACAAGTCAAGATCTCAGATCGGTTTATATGGCAGCTATATCAAAACATGGACCGATAATGCTCATTTACAATACCAACTGACCTACACTAATAAGAAGTATTTGTGCAAAATTTCAAGCGGCTAGCTTTACTCCTTCGGAAGTTAGCGTGCTTTCGACAGACAGACTGACGGACAGGCGGACGGACATGGCTAGATCGACATAAAATGTCGCGACGATCAAGAATATATATACCTAATGGGGTCTCAGACGAATATTTCGAGTAGTTACAAACAGAATGACGAAATTAGTATACCCCCCATTCTATGGTGGAGGGTATGGAAAATTATGGCCTTCAGCTAAACTTATTTTGCATGAATTGTTAGCATAATCCATGGTTCTCAAGATTCGGGCCGGCCGAACTTAGCACGCTTTTAGTTGTAATAAGATACGGCAGCTATATACAAGTACTGTCCGATCTAGACCATATTTGGGATGCTACCAAGTCTCCAACATCTGGGTCAAGTATGGTCTGATTCGGTGTATAACCTGATATAGACTCCATAGAGTCTATCGAGCTTAAAGTTTGCACAGTGATTTTTTCTTTGACTTGCAACGACTGTAAAAAGTATGGTTCGAACTACTTCTAAATCTGGTATAGCTTCGACATTAACCTCTCCCCCGAATTAATTTGAGTCTCTGGAAGGCGGACTTCTTATCCCGTTTGGTTAAAACTTTGCACAATAAAGCAATTCTTATCTTAATGTAAATTTCGTGAATTTCAAAAGGCGCTGAAAGTCTTGAACCTTAATGTTTCTATGCTGTGGCGAAATATGTCATACCATTTTGTTGACATATAGAAACCTTGTACAGGCACAATTACCTACATAAGAAATTATTTTCTCAGTGTGCCCATATTCGGCATTTAGTCTATTCATTTGGCGTGTTTAAGAAACAGGTGAACACTTGTTCGCCAATTTTATTGCCTGATATTTCACAGCCGCTAACATGCCGTTTTCGTACGAACCTGACTTTTGTTTTATAGACCCATGCTTTACGGCACCGACCAATGTATGAAGCATCAATGGACTCGGCATAATTACGCATTCGCTTTACAGGTGGTGCATGGAATTTATAATATTTGATGCCATCGGTTTTATTTTATTACTCCTCTAGAGGAGGTCTCAGTTGCCGATTTTCAAATAATTTTTTAAGTGCTTTTGAGCATTTTTTTTTGTATTCACTGCCAACAGTGATAAACTTTGTGTGGATAATTTCATTTGTTACGGCTTGATTTTCGACCTTATGAGCCGGTACATTGACTCTTTCACAATAACAACAACGAAATAAGTAAAAGAAAAGAAGGAAAAGCACAAAAACCGAGGTGTTAATCACAAAAGTTTAGGAAATACTCTGGCAATGAGTCCCAAATTAAACCCTTCAACTTTGTCAATTGCTGCGTTTTCGTTTCAATTAATTGAAGTACGTGGAGGGGATGCAAAGGAGGGGGCATGTAATACTCCTGGTCCGAGTTATGAAAAGGATCTTTGGTATACAGCCGCCACCACCACCAGCTACGCACCATGGTACCATATTAACTTACTGGGCTTGACAGTATTTGCCGTTGCTGTTGCTGCCATCAGTCAGTCCATGCCCAAATGGATCAGATGACAAAGGCAAACAAAGAGATTGTAATTAAACGTTAAGTGTGTCATAATCACCATTCAAAAGTCATTAAGGATCTCATTAAAATGTTGTTAAATTGCTGTAAATTTTGTAAAAATGCCTTTTGTTCGATTAATGTTGTGTTCTACACAAAGGCCTGTACATGGGAAGGATTTAGAGGTGTGACCAAGTATCCCAGGGTGATTGATTGGAAAATCACTCGACTTTTGTATTCTTGAATCCTTAGAACACCGAAGAGATTGATGAAAACAATGCTTGCGAAAATCGAAGCGCAACCAATCACAGTACGTTTGTGTCAATCTTTGAAAACCATAGTGAAATGGTTATGCAAGTACTTTTAAAGCCATTTAATTTACGAGAGGTTTTCAAATGTTATTAGAAAATATTTTGCCCTTAACGATGGTGAAATGTTTGGCAAAAAAAATATCCCTAGTATTATACTGAATCGAATATTTCGGCCAGGTCAATATAGAACGATGAAAACGATTGGATAGCACCCATCGGGACACATCGGCCCTTACCATAATTCAAGATTGAAAATTACTGCGCTTGGGCGTTCGTAGACTCAAATTCTCTTGCACTCGGTTAAGAAAACACGATTATTTTAGGAGTTTACGAATTACTCAATTGGAAAAGTCTCCTCGTCAGAGAAAACAATGTTCGCAAATTCACCACACTCATGCAGTATGCAACAAATTTTTTGACCGACTTAGAAAATAGTCATATATATCAAGCAAAAATGAATGGGTTCTGAAATTTAGATTACTTCTACACATTTTTGTCAATTAAATCAAAAAACAAGTAAAAGCGTGCTTAGTTTGGCCGGGCCGAATCTTATATACCCTCCACCATGGATCGCATTTGTCAAATTCTTTGAATGAGTTTTTCCATATATATATATAAGCTATATCAAGTTATTGACCGATATGAATCGTACTTGTCATGGCTGTTTTAAGTCGTAGAAAAATAGAACCTCCAAAGTTTCAGGCAAATAGAGGAAAACTTGGCCCTCCAGTGGCTCAGAGTGTCAAATTGTTAGATCGGTTTATATGGCAGCTATAAAAGGTTATCAACCGATATACACCATACCTGCCACTGTTGTTGGAAGCCATACTAAAACGACATATGCAAAATGTCAATAATATAAGATAAGAATTGCGCCCTCTAGAAGCTCAAGAATCTAATCGGGAGATCGGTTTACATGGTAGCTATATAAGGTTATGGACTGATTTATACCATACTTGGCACAGTTGTTGGAATTCATTCCTCAACGATATGTGCAAAATATCAGCCAAATTGAAGAATTGAGCCTATAGAAGCTCAGGAAGTCTAATAGGGAGATCGGTTTATATGACAGCTATATCAGGTTATGAACGGATTTTAACCCTTACCATGCACAGTTGGAAGTAATACCAAAACGTCATGTTAAAAATTTCAGCCAAATCCGATAAGAAATGCGCCCCCCAAAGGCTTAAGAAGTCAAGACGCAATATCGGTTTATATGGCAGCTGTATCAAAACATGGACCGATTTTGTCCATTTACAATCCAACTGACTCTCACTAATAAGAAGTATTTGTGCAAAATTTCAGCCAAATCGGATAAAAATTGCGCCCTCTAGAAGCTCAAGAAATCTAATCGGGAGATATATCAGGTTGTAGACCATACTTATCACAGTTGTTAGAAGTGACACCAAACCATCATGTGCAAAATTTCAGTCAAATCGGATAAGAAACGCGTCCTAGAGGACCAAGGAGTCAAGATTCATGATCGGTTTATATGGCAGCTATATCAAAACATGTACTGATTTGGCCCATTTACAATCCAAACTAACCTACGCTAATAAGAAGTATTTGTGGAAGATTTCAAGTGCCTAACTTTACTCCTTCGAAAATTAGCGTGAAGTCGGCAGACGGACGGACTATCAAGAATAAATAATCTTTTTGGGGTCTTATACACATATTTCGAGGTGTTACAAACGGAATGACGAAATTAGTATACCCCCATCCTATGGTGGAGGGTATAAAAATATTTTCGCACAAAAATATGTGGACGTTTGAATTGGTAACACATCGTGTCAGCTACACTGTATTCGTGGAATTATAGTTGGTATGTTGGAGGCCACTGTAATTGGTATGTAGGAGGCCACTGTAGCGCAGAGGCACGTCTGCCTATGTTGCCTAAAGCCTAGGTTCGATTCCTGGCCAGAACATTTGAAAAATTTTTCAGCGTTGGTTATCCCCTCCAGATGTTGGCGACATTTGTGAGGCACTATTCCATGTACTTCTCCCCAAGGATGTGTCACACTGAGGTTCGAACTCAGCTATAAAAAGGAGACCAGAAAAGTGCAGATTGTAATTTTGATCGGATCACCTTGAAATTTGTCACTGCTGACTTCTTTGGCCTGGAGACGAAGAGAGAAAACGGAAGAATCGGTTCAGATTAAGATATAGGTTGTTGTTGCTACCTTCGCAAGTGGAGGTGGCGATCCTTGTCAAGCTCTTATAGGTAAGTTAGTTTAGTATTTAAGCAAGAGCCTATGCCGCCGAATACCGCTTATAGTCCGCGACTGCAATTGCAGCTACTCCGTATGGAGCATTCAACTATCCGCAACTTGTGGACGCTCCTGGTAACTCCCAGCTAAACTTCTTGTGATAACGAAAAACGCCACACAGATTGGAGCTCAAAGTTCCAGCCTGTTTATTGCTCATAATTATCCCGAACCGGGCTGGGATATAGGTCATAAATATATGTATCTTCCGATTTGCAATTTTAGAACTTTTTAAAACGTATTAATCAGCCGGCCCTTTTAAAATTTGTCACAGTATCATCTTTTGCGACTTCCACTATGCCAAAGTTATTTAGCTGAAAACAGTTTTGATATATTCAATCGATTTGTAGAAATTTTGCTATAATCTGGCCGTTTCTTTACGGATCGTCACAGGTAATTGATTGTGGAGCTATGCACATGAGCCCGAAGCAAAACAACAATCGACCGTGTGGATCTTCGAAGTCAAGCCAAATCCACCGAAAGTTGTTCGTGAAAGAAATACTTCGAGGCATATGGTCGCAACTGTTCCACTTGAGCAACGTAGGATGGTCAATTCTGAGTAATATACCACAATTTTATCGCCTTAACCATCCAAACCAAGTACGGTCTGAAACGATCTAAAATTTGATAAAGCTCCTATATAAATCAATCTCCCGATTATACTTCTTGAACCTCAAGAGGATAGAGCTGACAAATTATCGATAATCGTAACATTCGATATTTCTAACAATAAATATGGATGGTATCCACAATATCATTAATTTTACATCCCCTATATTTCAAGTTTGCTCCTGTTCTTTAGAGGAATGTTCATGGGCAAAAATTACCATTAATTATAAATTATATTTTAAACGAAAATGAGAAGTAACGAGTAAGGAAGAGCAAAAGTCGGGCGGAGCCGACTATATAATACCCTACACCACCTGGTGTACGTAGTACTTTTTATATGTTGAACTTATCTCGAAATCTAGTCAGGCTTTAATTTGGATACCAATTGAAATATTAAATAGAACCTTGTAAAATTTTCCTTCGATAGGACAACAAATTTCGATTTCCACATCCTTAAAAGGCCATATCGGATAAAAGATTATATGGGAGTTATATCGAAATCTGTGCCAAATTTAATGACACATACTGGGACGTCAAACATCTCACGCCCTATATTGTAAAGATGTGATCAAAATTGTGGTTCTTACTGCCTTAAAAATCCATATCGGAAGATATATATACATTGGAGCTATATCTTAATCAGGACCGATTTTAATGAAATTTTGGAACGTCAAATAAAACGTCTCATCCAAAATCATACGAAAATTGTGGTTCTACAGGCTAAAATCTATTTCGGATGAAATATATATCGGGGACCTACATCTAAATCTAAACCGAATTTTATGAAATTTTGCACACATATTAAGACGTCAAATTAAAACACCTCGTACAACATCTTGTTAAGATCGGACTAAATAGTGGCTTCTATAGCCTTAAAAGACAATATCGGTTGAAAGAAATAAAACAACTCACGCTAAATTTTTTAGAAATGGGACCAAAATTGTGCCTGCTACAGCCTTTAAAGTCCAAATCGGATAAAAGATATATCGGGGGGGTATATCTTAATCTGAACCGATTTTTATGAAATTTTTTGTCTTCTCATGAAATTTTTTGCTTTATTTGAAGACGTCAAATAAAGCACCCTATACCAAATTTGGTAAAGATCGGATAGCGTTCGTCCTTGGGCTAAAAAAGAGGCATGTGCAAAATTTCATGACAATCGACAATAAATGCGACCTGTAACTTGATCTCAAGAATACATTGACAGACAGACGGACATCGGTATACTTATTGATGGGTCTAGTTCTTCTCCTTCTTAGCGTTGCAAACAAATGCACAAACTTATAATACACTGTACCACAGAGGTGGTGTAGGGTTTAAAAATCAAGAGATCGATTTATGTGGAAATAATATCAATGCACAGACCGAATAAAATCAAATTTGATAAAGTCAATTGGAAATCATTAGAGAAATCAACCTTCAATTAATAAAAAGTTCAGCGTGAATATAGGGCATTATTAACAAGTATTTTCCATCAAACTCTCTCGTTGGGCAAAACTTTGCTTGACTTCATGATATATGGATTGATTCAAACTCTCTTTTTGTAAACCAGATCCATATGAATCTTGGGGAAGGGGTTATTCCCTAAATATTGGGTTGCCCAAAAAGTAATTGCGGATATTTTAAAAGAAAGTAAATGCATTTTTAATAAAACTTAGAATGAACTTTAATCAAATATACTTTTTTTACACTTTTTTTTTAAAGCAAGCTAAAAGTAACAGCTGATAACTGACAGAAGAAAGAATGCAATTACAGAGTCACAAGCTGTGAAAAAATTTGTCAACGCAGACTATATAAAAAATCCGCAATTACTTTTTGGGCAATTATCCTCAATTTGGGTATCAAATTCGTATTCTACTCCCAAATACCTTTATTTGAGCCCCATTTTGCGATGGTCCCTAAAAAATGGTGCTTGTGGGGTATTTTGGGAAAGGGGTTAACCCCCAAAAATTGGTCCCGAAAGTGGGTATCAATTTTTGCTATACCCCTCAATACCTTTCGTTTAATCTCCATATTGACATGGTGGGTATATATGGCCGATTTAGGGATATTTTGGGGATTAGGGTGGTCGCCCAAACACTAAGCCCGGAAAATATATCAGCAACGTGCTCTATTCTCATATATCTATGTATCATTTATTTGAACCCCATATTACCATTGGCCTCAAAATTGGATATCAAATTCGTTTTCAAATCTCATTTAAACTCCTTATTGCAAAAGTTAGCAAATAAGTCCGGTTTGGGTATTGGCCCTAAAAGCTATAAATAGTTAGTTCCACTCTCTTTACGACCCAAATAGTCTTGGTGAGCAAATTCGTCCTATGAGGGGGTTGTTATGGTAGTGAGCCCCATATTTCCATAGTCGGCAAACGTGACCGGCTTGGAGGGTGTTTTGGGGGATGGGCGGCCACTCAGTGAGTTGGCCTTGGAAATATATATCAGATTCGTTTTCCACTCCCAAAAGACAGAAAATACTTACTATTTGGGTATTGTTGTGGGGGTGGGGTGGCCCCATAGACACTTTCCCAAATATTGATATCAGATTCGTGCTTTACTCCCAAAGACCTTTCATTTGAGCTCTATATGGCTATGGTCGTAAATTCTACCCTTTGGGGGATGTTTTTGGGGAGAGGCGGCCCCCCAAACACTTAGTCCCATATTTGGATATCAGATTCTAATTCTACACTCAAATACCTTTTATTTAAGTCCCATATTCCCATAGACAGTAAATGATTGGTCTTAATATGTGTTTGGTAGGTTTTAGGATGAGGCAGCCCCCCTAGGTACCCCATCCGAAATTTGGATACGAAATTTTATTTTTAGGGTACTATATGAGGGCACACAAAATTTCGCTTAAATCGCAACACACATCTCCGAGATCTGGTATTTTTGAAAATTAGGGTAAGGGGAAGGGTCCGCCCCCCCTAAAGATATTAAAAAATGTTTTACCTTATTTTCACCACGGGATCATTATGCACCATCTGTGAAAATTTCAAGAAAATCGGTTCAGCCGGCTCTGAGTCTATAAGGAACACACAAACACACAAACAAACAAACAAAGCTACAAACAAACACAAATTAATTTTTATATATAAGAAGAAGAAGATGTCACTGCATCTCCAAACTTTGTTGGATTTAAGAAAGGCACTTCTTGACCTGTTGATACATTCGTCGATGGCAGATTATAATCATTCGTACCAGTTATATTGCTGCTGAAATACGAAAGTTGTTAACGTCTCGAAAGACATGGCTTATGTAATAGGATGTGTCATATTTGATATGCCTACCCTCATCAATTTGGTTTTAGCTATACCATAGCGCATAGATTAGCTGTCCGACTATGACGCTGGAAGCCTATGGGTTCGAATCTAGGCGAAAATATCAGAAACATTTTCAGCGGTGGTTATCCAATCCAAATGCTAGCGAGATTCGTGTCATGCATAGAGGCTATGTAAAAACTTCCTCTCAAAACGTTGGCGCACTGTGGCAAGTCGTTCGGATTCTACAACAAAAATGTGGGAAATTTACTCCCGTTCCTTAATGAAGTGTTCATAGGCTAATTTGCGTTTGCAATATTTAATAAGAATTTTCAACCACACGTTTCAAATCGGTGCGTAAAAAGGCATAGGCATCCACATGGCCCCAGGAAATATCAAAGGGTGCCTTCACATTCGTTGCTTCTCAGATGGAGTCCAATAGTTGGGACAGTGAGTTTTCTTAGGCCCTTCGATATCTTTCTTCAAATTGGCTCTGATCGGTTCAGATTTGGATAAAGCTGCCATATAGACCGATCCTCCGATTTAGGGTCTAAGGCCCATTAAAGCCACATTTATTATCAGATTTTGCTGAAATTTGAGACACTGTGTTGTGTTAGCCTCTTTGACGTCCTTCTTCAATTTAGTCCAGATCGGTATGGATTTGTATATATTTAGCTGCCATATAGACCGATCTCTCGATTAAAGGTTTTGGTCCCATAAAAAGCGAATTTATTGTCCGATTTCGCCGAAACTTGGGACAGTGAGTTGTGTTAGGCCCTTAGTCATTTTTTCTTTAATTAGTCTCAGGTCGGCGAAGATTTACATATAGCTGCCATATAGACCGATCTCTCGATTTAAGGTTTTGGGGCCATAAAAGGCGCATTTATTGTCCGTTGTCACCGAAATTTAGGACAATGAATTGTGTTGGGCATTTCGAATTTTTTCTTCAATTTGGCCCAAATCGGTCCAGATTTGGATATAGCTGCCATGTAGACCGATATCTCGATTTAAAGTCTTGGCCCCAAAACAGGCGCATTTATAATCCGATTTCACTGAAACACAATGGCTTATGTTAGGCTTTTCGACATCCGTGTCTTATATGGTTCAGATCAGTTCATTTTTAGATATAGCTACTAAAAGGACTAATACTTTGATATGCACAATTGAACAATGTCTTACACTTTTTAGTATTTCGTCCAAATCGGAAAATATTTCGATAGAGCTGCCCATAAGGTATATATTTTTTTGATCGTCATGACATTTTAAGTCTACCTAGCCATGTCCGATTGTACGTCTGTCCGTCCGTCGAAAGCACGCTAACATTCGAAGGATTAAAGCTCGGCACTTGAAATTTTGTACAAATACTTCTTAATAGTGTAGGTCGGTTGGGATTGCAGTTGGGCGATTTTGGTCCATGCTTTGATATAGCTGTCACATAAACCGATCTTGGGTCTTGACTTCTTCTAGAGGGCGCAATTCGTATCCGATCAGATCGGTTAATATGGCAGCTATAGCAGGATTTGGACCGATTCGATCCATACTTAGCACATCAGTTGAAAATCATAACAAAACACCTTGTGCAAAATTTCAGCTAAATCGTATAATAATTGTGCCCTCTAATGACTCATGAAGTCAAGACCCCAGATCGGTTTATATGGCAGCTATATCAGGTTATGGGCCGATTTCAACTATTCTTAGCACAGTTCTTGAAAGTCATAACAAAACTCCTCACGCAAAATTTCAGCCAAATCGGATAATAATTGTGCCCTCTAGGGCTATGAACCGATTTGAACTTTTTTAACACAATTGTTGAAAGTCATAACAAAACACCACGTGAAAAATTACAGCAAAATCGGATAGAAATTGCTCACTCTAGACGCTCAAGACCTCAGATAGGTTTATATGACAGCTATATCAGGTTATAAACCGATTTGAACCATACTCAGCATAGTTGTTGGAAGTCATAATAAAACACCTCATGCAAAATTTCAGCCAAATTGGATAAGAAATGTGCCCTCTAGCGACTCAAGAAGTCAAGATCCCAGATCGGTTTATATGGCAGCTATATCAAAACATGGACCGATATAGCTCATTTACAATCCCAACCGACATACACTTATAAAAAGTATTTGTGCCTAATTTCAAGCATTATTCCTTCGAAAGTTAGCGTGCATTCGACAGACAGACGGACGGACAAGGCTATATCGACTTAAAATGTCATGACGATCAATAATACATATACTTTATGGGGTCTTAGACGAATATTTCTAGGAGTTACAAACAGAATGACGAAATTAGTATACCCCCATCCTATGGTGGAGGGTATAAAAAAGACAGACATTCAAATGATACAGAAAGCCAAGGATCTTTCAATAGTAAACTGGAAGCCTGATTTTAGCTTTAGATCCATGGTTGCTAGGGCAAAGCTTTTTCTAATTCAATGGAAATTTAAATTTTGCTTTATAACTCATCTGAACTCCTATACCAAACTTCACCGGTTCAGTACCGCAATTCTGCAACTTAGAACGAACACCGTTTATTTAAATATGTCGACAAAAAATCGTTTGAACTAACGATAATGTTATTCTCTAAATCCTCGTTAACAGAAATCGTACTTATTTTTACTTTCTGGCAACTCTACTCAAAAACACGAAAACACAAAGGAGAATCGACAAAAAAAAAATAAATAATGCTTCTCATAACCTGAAGTTTTTTTTTAATCCATTTAAAAACATTGCAAATCTAAATAAAATGTACACAATTATTTAGGAAAAGTGCTATTGGGTTGCCCAAAAAGTAATTGCGGATTTTTCATATAGTCGGCGTTGACAAATTTTTTCACAACTTGTGACTCTGTAATTGCATTCTTTCTTCTGTCAGTTATCAGCTGTTACTTTTAGCTTGCTTTAGAAAAAAAGTGTAAAAAAAGTATATTTGATTAAAGTTCATTCTAAAAAAAAATCCGCAACTACTTTTTGGCAACCCAATATAAATACCAATTTATTCGTATAAAAATTTTGCGGACAATTTTTTCATATTAAGAAAAACACGCACACACATCCGAAATTTTTAAACAAAAATACTCTAAAGCCATCATTTATCTTTATTTATTTTGTTAAAGTAAACTCCAAATAATGGTCCGCCGTTTAGTTAACGAATTTCCATTCGTTAGCGAAAATAGCTGATTTTAACGATGTTGATTATCGTTAAAAGTGGCTACTAAATACCAAATTCGTTAACTTTTCTGTAATCGGTTTTTTAACGGAAAGATTTTCGTTAAAGCACTTTAATGAATTCCACTACAGATTTAACTACAGAGTCCATATAATAATATCGTCCAATTAACAGCTATAATGCAGGAGATTATAAAGTCGCTACAGTGCGAATTTTACCTGTCCTTACTTTAGTTCAGTTACACTCTTCCAATTTTTAATTAATTTCGATGATACATTCACCTCTAGTGATTGACATGAGAAATTCAATGGAGTTGGCTGCTAATTTAATCTTTGGTCCCATCATTTGTAAAAGGTGGAGCAAGGGAATTTACAATTACACATGCCTTGAAAGTGAATTATTTTTGCTTGGAATACAATGAGTATACGATTTTCATATTATAACACTTTCTTGGGCATTAAATCGAGGGCGATCACAAATCTCATCTAACTCATTTTGCATGGAATCACATATGTAGGTGTTGGTCTAACAACAGGGAATTTGAAAGACCAAGCCAGTCGACTGTGCGCGGATGAAATGCAACTAAATTTTCGATATTATAGCAACTCCAGCGTCGAGGATGATATCACGACACGCATGCGACTTCATCACTGACTAAAAACAAACAAATCCAAACAAAAGAGATTCATTTTCATTCCAGACAATAGTCTGCTGTGGCACATCGTCTCGTACCCACCGACATAGTACACTAACCCCCAACACAGTGTCATTGTATGATAGCAAGTAAATAGACATTTGTGGAAATCCCCATAAACTGCTTACAGCGATTGTGGAGACCACTACATATAAACGATTTAGTAGAGGTGATTTTTGAATAATTATCTAAGGCGTTCCATATGAGTGTTGCTACTACAAAAACGATTTTCGACCAAAATAAATCAAAAAACCTACCGAATTTCTTCTCAGCCTACCAAAATTAAAAATTAAATCAAAATACATGCTATCTTCTCGTAGCACTTATTATTTAATACAATAATTGGTATACGATAATATACCCGGCCGCCCTGAATCTTCTTGTAGTAGTTATTATTTAGATCAAAATATAACCGGACGCCTCTAACATGTTATCCAAATCTTGATAACATTTGGAAACAAAAGAAGATTTTTTTTCGTGATATTGGTCTCTATCGGGTAAAAATTTTAAGGGGACTAAATCTACCCACCATTCGACACTTTGTCAATTTCGGGAAATAACAATATCGGGTAAAAAATATAACTTCTATGGGTTCAAGACCTCAGATAAGCAGATCGGTTTATATGGCAGTTATATTTTGATATAGTCCAATATTGATCCAAATATCTGGGGTCCTATTGCAATTCATTTTCCCAAATTAAGGCTGGTACTATTTTAATTTTTTGTTAAAACCCCATGTTTTTCGCGATTACTTTTTTCAAACACTACACAAATATCTTCTTCTCTTACATGTATAAAAATTAATATGTGTTTGTTTGTATGTAGGTTAGGTAAGAGTGGCAAATATATATATGTAGACCAATTACGTCAATATGGGATTCAAATGAAAGGTATTTAAGATTAGAAAACGTATATGATATTCAATTGTCGGACCAAGTGTTTTGGGGACTACCCCAACCTCCAAAATAGCCCGAAATCGGAAATATTTACCAACTATGGCAAATGTAAGGTATTTGCGAAAGGTCCAAATGTGGGACCAAGTATTTTGGGGACGGACCCTCACCAAAAACACCCCCCAAAGAGGACAAGTTTACGACCATAGCTATATGGGGCTCTTTGGGTGTAAAGCACGAATCTTTTATCGATATTCGGGAAAAGTGTTTATGGGACCACCCCAACCCCATAACACCACCCAAATAGGACATATTTGCTGACCATTGCAATATGGGGCTCAAATAAGAGGTATTTTAGAGTAGAACATGAATCTGATATTTATTTTCAGGGTCAAGTCACCAAGTGGCTACCCCATCCCCCAAAACACCCTCCAAACCGGACATGCTTGCGGACTTTGGAAATATGGGGCTTAATTGAAAGGTATTTGGCAGTAGATCACGAACCTGAAATCAACATTCGGGACCAACTTGCCAACCAATATAGGATTTATTTGCTCACCATGACAATTTGGGTCTTAAAGAGCGTAGGGCTCGATATTGATCATTTCTAGAGCCCATATCCCATACCGGAAAATTCGCTACCTAAATCGGCCATATTTACCCACCGTGTCAATGTGGGCTTAAATGAAAGGTATTGGGGAGTGTAGCACGAAATGTATACTCACTTTCGGCACCAATTTTCTGAGAGTTTGTCCCTTCACCAAAACACCTCACAAACAGCAATTATTTACTGACCATCACAAAATGGGACTCAAAAAAAGGTATTTGGGATTAGAATTCCAATCTGATATCGAAATGTGGGACCATGTATTTGGGGCCCCTTTCCCAAAACAACCCCCCAATGAGTATAAATTTATCAACCATGACAATATGTGGCTCAAATGCAAGGTATTTGAGATTAGAAACTAACCAATTTTGGGGCCACGTGTGTGTGGGACGCCTCATCCCATAAACTCCACGTAAACTAATGACAATATGAGGTTTATATAAATGGTATTTGAGAGTATAGCACGATGTTGATATTTTTTTTAGGTCTAAGTGTCTGGGGGACCACCTCACACCCGAAAACATCCCTAAATAGGACATACATATATACCGATATGGGGCCCAAATGAAAGGTTTTTTGAAGTAGAGCAAGCAATTCTTATCCACTTTCGGGACCACATTTCTGGGGTTCCACACCAACCCCAACCAAACCACCACACTGGGGTCTTCCCACTCCCAAAATCCCCATATGAATATCGGCCTCAAATAAAGTCTCTTAAGAATGGAGTACATCTAACATCCAAACTCAAGTGACCCAAAATCCTCCGAGCAAATTCATAGATCAATAAATATCATGTAGGATTCATATAAAGGCATTTATATTCTCATACTGTTAATCAAGCGATACACCATAATAATAATTTCGTAGCATAGTATTTCACTAGAAGCTCTTTAATTGTCGAAAATAAATATTCCAAGGATAATTTTATTGCATATATTGTAAAAGAAGGCGCAGCGGAGTTGGCCTGGTTCAGCAAGTCAATGATAAAATATTTTAAAATTTTACCACAAATAATGAGGGAACATCCTTCTGAATGAAATCAGCGATTTTTTTTTCTTTCAAAACTATTATCTAAAATAGTAATCGGCGAAAAGTATCGCGAAAGGCGAACGTAGTACCAGCCCTTACAGCGAAATCGGATAATAAATGTGGCTGCTATGGGCTTAAGACCCTAAAACGGCCGCTCGTCCTGTTAGGCCTAATCTGCAATTTAACCTGCGAATGAAAAAAATATGGTTATGTCCCAAATTCCAGCCCAATATCTCAATTCTTGCCAGCTTCTGGACGGACGGACAGACACACGATCATCGTCTTAGAATTTTACGACGATCAACATATTTTCATGTGTTGCAAACAGAATGACAATTTGGATGAAAATCTATTAAAACCGAAATATGCCGTCCATCCGTCCAAACTCTTTGAAAGTAAATAATACCAAATTTTGAAGGAAAAGCCCAAAACGGCAACTCTGTTCCACACATACACATATACTTTTGGTGGGAGTAGGACATGGAGGATAGCAAAGGGAACATAGCTAGAGATGGGCTATGGATAAATTCCCAAAAGGTAATTACCCGGTAAACTGGGTAATTACTCGGATATTTACCTATTTATACCCAAAAGCTGGGTATTTATAATTTTGCAGATATCTTGGGTATATAAACATTTCCCAAACAATTTTTGATTATTTCGTATTCTTTGTATAGTAAACCTGACACTCTGATCTCATAAAATCGGATTCTAGTTATAAATAGCCGCTATAAAGGCCGATCCCTAGACTTAAAGTCTTGAGGCAATAATTTGGTAATTTTTCATCCGATTTCGATAAAATTTGGCATATTAAATTCTGGAAAACACCTACCCATTTCAGCTATATCCAAATATAGTCCGATTTGAAGGACTATATTTGGATATAGCTGCCATATAGACCGATCTCCCGATATAGAGTATTGAGCCCATAAAGGAACATTTTTCATCCGATTTTGATGAAGTTTGATACAGTGCGTTTTGGTACCCCTCTAAACTTTTTTGTTGAATATCGTCCAGATCGGACCATATTTGGGTATAGCTGCCAAATAGACCGATCTCCCGATCTAGAGTATTGAGCCCATAAAATGAGCATTTTTCATCCGATTTTGATGAAGTTTGATACAGTGCGTTTTGGTACCCCTCTAAACTTTTTTGTTGAATATTGTCCAGATCGGACCATATTTGGGTGTAGCTGCCATATAGACCCATCTCCCGATTTAGGGTATTGAGCCCATAAAAGGAGCACTTGTTAGAAATTTATTTATTTTGTCCAGAAGCGACGCCGAACTTTATGCCCTCACAAATTTATCACATGTGTGGTGCTCATGGTAGGGTGCGTACAAAAAAAAAAAAAATAAACAAATAATTACAAAGAGAAAAACATTAGCAAATGCAAAAATGAAAGAAAGACTGACAGACTGGCAAAGGTGTTACGACCTAGTCGAAAATACGATTGAGGTAATGAGACACAGCTCTTATCTCGTTAACACACCAAGCAATCGGTGTTGGCAAAACGTAACGGTGAAGCGCATCAAAATGCGCTACCACATCCAAAGTGGGCTGAAGATGTGTGATGAATTTCGAGTGAATCTGATAGCGATGCACGTATGGGGCACATGTTTAAAACATGTTCAAATAACATCAATTAAGGCACTTGAAGAGGATGATGCTGCTCCATTATTAACTATGCTGTAAACATTGGTGAAGGTGCTGCATCTAAATGTCCATATGTAAAACATTTTGCAAGAGAACATTCGAGTTTCAATCAGATGCAGAACCTAATGGTATATACAAAACTGTTTCATTCATTATCTAACAGATAATAGTTGTAATAAGTATCTATAAACTGAAATGAGGCGTAAGAAAATCATTTTATATTCTGCACATCAATATTCATTTTATTTAAAAAAGGCGAAACGAATTCCTTTGTATATAATTCGTTTATAACTGTATGACTTCACAGTTCCATACAACTAAAAATCGGGACAAAAAACTTGGGCGAAAAATAATAGTGGTTATAGGTATTTGGCTTGTCCACATGGAACAGCGACTTCACATAACACCACAAGAATTAATCACGAGGCGTCGAATCACAAGATCTTGGGAGCCAACTCACAGGGTGAGAGATAATCTGCTCACTAAATGCATCCTTCAAAATATGCCAATTGTTTAATGAGCTGAGAGGCATGTGGCAGCTTCTTGTCAAAACCACATAACAGCTCAGCCAATTGGGCAAGAATTGTCGCGTATCACGGTTCGATTTTGTTCACCGTTGACGGGAACGTTTCTCCGCGGTCGGCTTTGAAGAAAAAAGGACCGATGGTGCAACCTCACTAAACTGTCGTTCTTTTGAGATGCATCGCTAACTCTTTTATGGCTCATGACTGTTCTTCACCCTAGCTGCGACAATTTGCTTTGTTGCCGTATCCATTGATCTATGAGCCTCATCGCTGAACACAATTTTTGGATAAAACAGTAAATTTCTATGGAACTGTTGTAAGCACGAATTTTGATAACAAATTTCAACGATTTGCAGTCGATCCTCGTGTGTGAGTTTCTCCATGATGAAAGGCAGAGCATACTCTACTTTAACTGTCATAGACGTTGGACGAAAAACATAACCCACAACAAATCACCATTTATATAAATCAATAAGTTAATTACAATTAAATTCTGTCTACTAACTTTGGGGTTTCTCCATTTCAGTGCATAATAAACTTGACAAACACACATTTAACTTATAAGGCCTTTTTTTAAAGCCCTTGTTTAACTTTAAATTTCCATTAAGCATTGGCATTTGTACGATTTTTCATATATTCACATATACAGGAGCTAATTGAGTATGCATCGAATGCAGCGTCCACCCGCTGTAAAGATTCATCCGTTCTTTTTGTTGTTGTAAACATCCTTTCGTACATACTACTACTATGTAGTAAGTACGCGTACTTGCCATATGTGCTTTGATAGCTGTGAATGAAATACCCAAGTAACAACGGCCTACCTTTGATCAGTTCGTTTTTCAATTAATTACCTTGTTTCCCCTCTTATATAAATTTCCAGGAATGAGAGGCTACTTTTGAAGACATTCCTCATTAATGTTTGCTTTACGTGCTTCCTTGTAATTTCAGATGATTAAAATGATGGTGACTGTGGTGATTGTCTTTACAATGTGTTGGCTACCGTTCAACATACTTTCGGTAAGTATCGAAACATGTGTCCATTCATACCCTACCGTTTATGTATATATTTATCGGTTGTCATCCAATATTGATTTGTGTACATTAGAGTGAGTATGGATAGAGGTACTCGGCATGTTTAAACAAGCACTATATTTGGCCTATTAATTAAGAAAAACAAGTAAAAAGGCGTTAAGTTCGGCCGGGCCGAACTTTGGATACCCACCACCTCGGCTATATATGTAAACCATCTTTGGACAAAAATTGTCCCAATTTGGACAAAATACTAATAAGTACAAGTCACGTATAAATTGCGTATAACAAAATATTGGACTTTTAAGTAGCTATATCTAAAAATAAACCGATCTGAACCATATACGATACGGATGTCGAAAAGTCTAACATAAGTCACTTCGTCGAAATTCAGTGAAATCGGATTATATATGCGCCTTTTATGAGGCCAAGACTTTAAATCGAGATAACGGTCAATATGGCAACTGTATCCAAATCTGAACCGATTTGGGCCAAGTTTCAGAAAAATTTAGTAAGGCCTAACACAACTCAATGTCCCAAATTTCGGCGAAATCGGCCAATAAATGCGCCTTTTTATGGCCCCAAAAACCCAAATCGAGAGATCGATCTATGTGGCAGCTATATCCAAATCTATACCGATCTGAGCCAAATTGAAGAAGAATGTCGAAGTACCTAACGCAACTCACTGTCCCAAGTTTTGGCGACATAGGATAATGAACTCGCCTTTTATTGGCCAAAAACCTTAAATCGAGAGGTCGGTCTATATGAGAGCTATATTAAATCTGGACCGATCTGGGTCACATTGAAAAATGATGTCGAAAGGCCTAACACAAATCACTGTCCCAAATTTGGCGACATCGGACAATAAATGCGCATTTTATGGGCCCAAAACCGTTAATCGAGATATCGGTCTACATGGCAGCGATATGCAAATCTGGACCGATTTGTGCCATATTACAGAAGTATGTCGAGGGACTTAACATAACTCACTGTCCCAAATTTCGGGGAAATCGGACAATAAATGCGCCTAACCTAACCTAGGAACTCAAGAAGTCAAATCAGAAAGTCAAACCGGGAGATCGATTTATATGCGAGCTATATCAGTTTATCGATTGATTTGGACCATACTTGGCACAGTTGTTGAAAGTCATAACAAATCGCCACATTTTCAATTTCAGTCAAATCGGAAAAAAAATTGCGGCTTGTAAATGATCAAGAAGTCAAATCGAAAGATCGGTTTATATGGTAGCTATATCAGGTTATAGACCGATTTGCACAGTACTTGGCACATTTGTTGGAAGTCATAACAGAACACTACATGCTACACATACATACATTTCAGCCAAATCGGATTAAAGTTGCGGCTTGTACCAGCTCAAGAAGTTAAATCGGGTTTACAGCGAACTTGGCACAGTTGTTGAAATTAATAACAAAACACTATGTGCTCTAATCGGATAAAACTTGCGGCTTGTAAGGACTCACGAAGGCAAATCAGAAAGTCAAACCGGGAGATCGGTTTATATGGGAGCTATATCAGTTTATACGTTGATTTAGACCATACTTGGCACAATTGTTGAAAGTCATAACAAAACACTACGTGCAAAATTTCAGCCAAATCGGACAAAAATTGCGGCTTGTAAGGACTCATGAAGTCAAATCGGGAGATCGGTTGATACGGCTGCTATATCATGCAATAGACTGATTTCGACCATACTTGGCATAGTTTTTGGAAGTCATACCAAAACCATATGTACCTAAATCGGATAAGAATTCCGCCATATAGACACTCTAGAAATCCAATTGGGAGATCGGTCAATAACTCTATCAAGATATTGAACTTATATAGATTTTAAAAAGTCATTCAAAGAACTTGAAAAAAGCGATCCATCTAGGCTAAATATGATTCGCCCTGGCTGAACTTAGTATTAAACATTTCGGAAACGTGTGTGCAATCATTTAATAAGCGTTGTAGCGTACTTTTCGTAATACGAAACAAGTAAAAAGGCGTTAAGTTCGGCCGGGCCGAACTTTGGATACCCACCACCTCGGGAATATATGTAAACCACCTTTCATCAAAATCCGGTGAAAATTGCATACCTTATGTCCCATAGCAGTTACATTGAAATATGTTCCGATTTGGACCAAATACTAATTAGTACAAATCATTGTTCAATTGAGTATAACAAAATATTGATCTTTTTAGTAGCTATATCTAAAAATAAACCGATCTGAACCATATACGACACGGATGTCGAAATGCCTAACATAAGTCACTGTGTCAAATTTCAGTAAAATCGGATTATAAATGCGCCTTTTATGGGCCCAAAACCTTAAATCGAGAGATCGGTCTATATGGCAGTTTTATTCAAATCTGGACCGATCTGGGCCAAATTGAAGAAGGACGTCGAAGAACCTAACATAACTCGCTGTCTTAAATTTCGGCGTCATCAGACAATAAATGCGCCTTTCATGGCCCCAAAACCTTAAACCGAAAGATCGGTCTATATGGCAGCTATAGCCAAATCTGGACCGATCTGTGACATATTGCAGAAGTATGTCAAGGTACTTAACTTAACTCACTGTCCCAAATTTTTGCGACATCGAAATATAAATGCGCCTTTTATGCGCCCAAAACACTAAATCGAGAGATCGGTCTATATGGCAGCTATATCCAAATCTGGGCCGATCAGAGCCAAATTTAAAAACGATGTCAAAGGACCTAAAACTGTTTAAAATTTCAGCAAAATCGGATAACAAATGTGGTTTTTATGGGCCTAAGACCCCAAATCAGAGGATCGGTCTATATGGCAGCTATATCCAAATCTGGACTGACCTGAACAAAATTGACGAAGGATGTCGAAGGGCCTAACACAACTCACTGTCCCAAATTTCAGCTAAATCGGATAATAAATGTGGCTTTTGTGGGCCTAAGACCCTAAATCGAAGGATCGGTCTATATGGCAGCTATATCCAAATCCGAATCGCCAAATTTACGAAGGATGTCGAACACAACCCACTGTCCCAAATTTCAGCAAAATCGGGTAATAAATGTGGCTTAAAATCCTAAATCGGAGGATCGGTCTATATGACAGCTATATCCAAATCCGAACAGATCTGGGCCAAATTGACGAAGGTTGTCGGAATGCCTAACACAACTCACTGTCCCAAATTTCAGCGAAATCGGATAATAAATGTGCTTTTAATGGCCTAAGACCCTGAATCGGAGGATCGGTCTATATGACAGCTATATCAAAATATATACCGATGTAGCCCATTTTCGAACTTAACCTGCCGATGGGCAAAAACAGAATCTGTGCAAAGTTTCAGTTCAATATCTCCATTTTTAAAGACTGTCAAGTGGTTTCAACAGACAGACGGACAAACGGACGGACATGTCTATGTCGTCTTAGATTTTTACGCTGATCAAGAATTTATTTACTTTATAGGATCGGAAATGGATATTTCGATGTGTTGCAAACGGAATGATAAAATGAACATACTCCCATCCTTCGGTGGTGGGTATAAAAAAAGTTTTATGCGAAGAAATTGGTATTGGTAACACTTTTCCTAATAAATTGTGTACATTTTATTTAGATTTGTGATGTTTTCAAATTAATAAAAGAAGAATTTCAGGCTATGGGAAGAATTACTTACTATTTTTGTCGATTCCTCTTTGTGCTTTGCGTTTGTTTTCTTAGAATTGCCATGATCGTTAGCGTTACAGAATGCTGGCGTTTGGACTAGAACAGGCAAAATATCGGTAGCACTATCGATACAATCGATATTTTATTTTTGTCTGAATATCGATTGGTATTTTCGCCATCAATACTATTGGCAGAGTTAAGTTTTTTGCAACTTTTTCTGATGTTCACGCCAGGATTTGAAGCCAGCTGTTCGGCGTTATAGGCGGACATGCTAACCTCTGCGCCACGGTGGCCTCAATGGATTGATATTGCTTCTATATAAATCGATCTCTTGATGTTTACTTCTCATTTTCGTTTAAAATAAAGGTGATGGGTGATTAACGATAGTATCGATATATATTATTAGAAATATCGAATATCGCGATTATCGATAGTATGCCAACACTAGTTTGGATACGATAGGCAGACATGCTAACCTATGCACTACGGTGGCTCCCATTCTCTAATGTACACATGTAAATTTATGAAGCATTTATTTGCAGTTACATACATATATAAGCGTATTGCTATATGACTTGATTTGTCTTCTCTTTTACTTGCAGCTTCTATTAAACGACGAGGAGGTGCGCATGTGGGGGGCATTACCGTATGCCTGGTTCGCTGTTCACTGGCTGGCCATGTCACATAGTTGCTATAATCCCATCATTTATTGCTACATGAACGCCCGTTTCCGCGGTGGTTTCCTGCAGATTATTTACCGTGTGCCTGGCCTGAGACGTTGCTGTTGCCTGCGGCGTTATTTGCACACGCGCGGTGATCGTAGCTATGAGACCACTGGTGAGATGACCTTCAAATTCAATCGTCATAGTGGTGGAGGTCTTATCAGGAAACCTAAGATACGAATTAGGTGCCACCATTATTTCTTTGGCAATTTTCACTGTCTTTTTGTTCAAAACGAAAATATTTAATTATTGTGAATTTCGTTTTTCGATTTCGTATTTAGTAGTACTCGTCTGTTCACCTATCGTTTAAAGTTTTGCATGTTCATTTGGACACAGTAGCAGCATGAGAACCAATTTCACATATACACACCCTGCCACCCACACACACACAAACACAGAAAAGTGTCCACTATATCGATATGTTATTTCCTTTGTTTTGTGTGTACGTTTGCACCTTAAACAATTATTTTATTAAAATTAAGTCCTTATTGTTGAAGTTCATTATCATTTTAAGATTTATTAGACTGAATTTCACATAATGATATGTCCATTTCCCACCCAATGTGTGTGACTTTTAAATACCCTCGAAGTCGAGTTGTTTCTTTATTTTCTTCCAAATGCCAAAGAAAGAAAAATGGAACCTTCGTACTCTCAGAAACTAGAAAACATTTTTTTTGCAAAGAAACCCAAACAAAATCGTCTAGCAGCGATGTTTGATTGAGAATTAAAACATAATTCATATATCGTTTACATTAGACGGTACAACATTTCAGGCATAGATTATAGACCATTGTAGGGGGGTCTCTAACAAGAGGTGTTATTTTGAATTACCTGGTATTCCAGTATCTGTCACTTTTGAAGCTTTTATTATTTGACAGTTGACAAGTAGAAATTACGGCATTACCAACAAATAAAAGCGTGCTAAGCTCGGACAGGCGGAATCTTATAACTCAAGTCAATTATTTTGCCCAGTAACTCTTTATAGGCAAACAAAGGCCAATGCATTTTGTGATGGCTTATATGGTAGCCATACCAGGTTATGGATCGATTCGGACCATACATGGTTTGGATATTGGAGACCATAGAAAAAGTCGTTGTATGTAATTTCACTCAGATCGTATAAGAATTGCTCCCTCTAGAGCCTCAGTATAATCAGGTGTTTGGTTTATATGGGAGCTATATCAGGATATAAACACTTCATGCAAAACTTCAGCAAAATCGAATAATAACTGCGTCCATTAGCAGTTCAAGATGTCAAGACCAAAGATCGGTTTATATGGCCCATTTAACATGCCGGACGTACTATGAGATTTTCTATGACTTTCAATACATGTGCCAAATATGGTCCTAATCGATCTAAAACCTAACATACCTCCCATATAAACAGATCTCCTGATTATTACTCTTAAGCGTATATAGTGCCTAATTCTTATCTGATTTGATTCAAACTTTGTACAGTGGCTTATCATTTGACCTCCCACATACGTGCCAAGTATGGCAATCATGTTAAAGGCCATAGAAGTATAGCTCTTATTTAAACCGATCTCCCGATTTTAATTAATCTTAAGCACCTATACAGAGCAATTCATACCCGAATTGGCTTAAATTGTGCACAATGGCTTCTTCTATGGTCTCAAGCATCCGAAGAAAATATGGCCCGAATCGGTCCTGACCTGACCTCCAATAGCACAGAAATTCTTATCCGTATCTATTGTTAGCCTATTAAAAGATACTGAAAAAGACCTTGACGAATGCGATCTAATGAGGAGGGAATATAATAGTCCCGTTTCATTTTAGGGGCATATAGTGCAGAGTCGAAAAAATTTATATAAAACAAAGTTCTCGATACATTATCAGTGTGAGTTTATGTAGAACATCTGTCTTCAGATATGACAAAATAAAATGTAAATCATTAATTTAAAAATTTATGCATAAATCTTTATTAAATTTTATTTGACTTCTATGCCCGCACATTATTTGCTAATTTTATTTATACATTTTACAAATATTTGCACTATTTTCCTCGAATGGTTTCAACACGTTGCCAATCGGTGTTACCATCTGATGTCATACGAATAGACTTGCACTGTATACAATTTTTGTGTTTTTGTCCTTTGCGGCTGTATACACAGTACTAAAATGAAACACAGCAAATATTCGGTCTTTGGGATTGCAAATGGGCCATAAGGGGACCGCCCACTTCAGGAACCATTCTGTACCACTTTTTTAGTTCTAAAAAAACACATCTCTGAGCTTAGAACTGATTCCACTTCTCATTTCCGGTGGATGGCTTCATATAATTAGATAGTTTTCAGCTTATAAATTATATTGCTTTACCCACATATTTGGTCGCCTCTTTAGCAGGGTTGGTAGCGTGCTCGGATTACCAGTGTGGAGGTCGTGGGTTCAACTCCCATCAGAGACCTGGTCTGTAGCAACTGTGGTATCACTATGGATATAACAAAATATTGGTCTTTTTAGTAGCTATATCTAAAAATAAAACGATCTGAACCATATACGACACGGATGTCGAAAAGCCTAACATAAGTCACTGTGTCAAATTTCAGTGAAATCGGATTATAACTGCACTTTTTATGGGGCCAAGACTTTAAATCGAGATATCGGTCTATATAGCAGCTATATCCAAATCCAATCTGGGCAAAATTGAAGAAAGATGTCGATGGTTCTAACACAACTCACTGTCCCAAAGTTCGACGAAATCGGACAATGAATACACCTTTTATGGGCTCAAAACCTTAAATCGAGAGATCGGTCTATATGGCAGCTATATCCAAATCTTGACCGAACTGTGCCATATTGCAGAAATGTGTTGGCCGGCTTAAATTTCGGCGACATCGGACCATAAATGCGCCGATTATGCGTCAAAGCCCTAAATCGAGAAATCGCTCATATGGCAGCAATATCCAAATCTGGACCGATCTGAGCCAAAATGAAGAAGTATGTCGATGTGTTGCTAACGGTATTACAAAATGAATATACACCCATCCTTCGGTGGTGGGTATAAAAATTACTCCTTAAAGTGGCATGCAGGGGGGCAGATTAATATCTGCACCCTCTTTTCAACCTAACCTAACCTATGTGCTTTTCAAACACGACTCATAAAAAAAACCGTTTGCTTTCGATACACATAAATGAATGCCAAAATTTAGCTTGATTTCGGAAGCTTAATATACGATATTTAAGTTTTGTTGTCAGCATTTGTAAACGCTTTTTCGGATCGAATTTTGGCATTTTCGACATCATTGTTGAATGTCTCTTAAAATTTCAGCTATAACTAGTTTGCACTTTTTGGCTTTATAGTGAATTAAAAATCTAAATTCCTTACAGGCCATAATTTGGGTGCTTCTTTTACACTCGAGGGCATAGCTCGGACTATTTTTCTTTTTTAGGGTTTCTTTTAACTCTGTTTGGCTGAAACTATAATTTTTTGAACGTTCATCAGTATCTTTTAATCAAAGACTGATCAAATCATAGGAACTTCTATTCAAACGACGCAAATATTTTACTAGAATTTATGACTTTGTTTTATTTTCGCTGTATTGTCCTTATTATACCCTCCACCATAGGAAGGGGGTATACTAACACCTCTAAATATGCATCTAAGACCCTATAAAGTATATATATTCTTGATCGCCATGACATTCTAAGTCGATTTAGCCGTCCGTCTGTCGAAAGCACGCTTACGTTCGAATGAGTCAAGCTAGCTGCTTGAAATTTTGCACAAATAGTAGGTTGGTTGCGATTTTAAATGATCCAAATCGGTCCAGCTTTGATATAGCTGCCTTATAAACCGATCTTGGGTCTTGACTTCTTGAGCATCTAGAGGGGGCAATTAGGCTGAGATTTTGCACGTGGTTTTTTCGTATAATTTCCAACAACTGTGCTGAGTATAGTTGAAATCGGTCCATAACTTGATATAGCTGCCATATAAACCGATCTTGGATCTTGACTTCTTGAAGGTGCAATTCTTACCCGATTTGGCTGAAATTTAACGGCCTTCAACATACGTATTCAATGTGGTCTAAGTCGATCTCCCGAATACGCTTCTTGAGCCCCTACAAGGCGCAATTCAATTTACTTATGGTCCGATTCGGACTAGGACTTGATAAATCTCCAATAGCATGACAATTCTTATCCATTATTCTTTGTTTGCCTAAAAAGAGATACAGCGCAAAGAACTCGCCAAATGCGATCTTTGATGAAGGGTGTATAAGATTCGGCCCGGCCGAACTTGGCACGCTCTTACTTGTTATTTTATAAAATGGATCTGATTTTTCAATATTTTTTTTTTGAAATTTCTTACTTACCTTAATTGGCCATTACAGAAAATGTATTCCCCTAGCCGAACGTTGTCCAAGTGCTTCGATCTTCTGCGCTTCTTCTCCAATCTCTGACATCCAGTTTGCCGATGTCGCTCTTCACTTGGTCACTCCATCAGAGTTTTGGTCTTCCCATTTGCGTTTTCTATTATGGTCGCTTTCAAAAAACTTTTTTGCCGGAGCTTCTTCATTCCTTCTGACAATGTGATGGCTACGTCATATTGTCAGAAGGGATGAAGAAGCTCCAGATGTATTTTTAAGTGTTTAACTAGGCTATCATCTTAATACAGCTCGTGGTTCATACGACGCCTATAATCTCCATTAACGCAACAATTTTACGAAGGATTTTTCTCCCAAACACTCCAAGTAATGATTTTGGAAGTACCGATGCCTCGGAGCTATATATTTTTAAATTTGTTAAGTTTTAATTTATATAAGTGTAAAATAATAAAAAACAAGTAAAAGCGTGCTAAGTTCGGCCGGGCCGAATCTTATATACCCTCCACCATGGATCGCATTTGTCGAGATCTTTTCCCGGCATCTCTTCTTAGGCAAAAAAAAAAAAGAATATAAGAAAAGATTTGCTCTGCTATTAGAGCGATATCAAGATATGGTCCGGTTTGGACCACAATTAAATTATATGTTGGAGACCTGTGTAAAATGTCAGCCAATTCGAATAAGAATTGCGCTCTTTGTGGGCTCAAGAGAGATCGATTTATATGGAAGCTGTATCAGGCTACAGACCGACTCAGACCATAATAAACACGTATGTTGATGGTCATGAAAGGATCCGTCGTACAAAATTTCAGGCAAATCGTATAATAATTGCGACCTTTAGAGGCTCAAGAAGTCAAGACAGCAAATCGGTTTATAAGGCAGCTATATCAGGTTATGAACCGATTTGAACCATACTTGGCACAGTTGTTGGATATCATAACAAAATATTTCGTGCAAAAATTCATTCAAATCGGACAAGAATTACGCCCTCTAGTAGCTCAAGAAGTCAAGGCCAAAGATCGGCTTATATGACAGCTATATCAGGTAAGAGGACAGCCGTCAATAAACATGGTTAACCCGAAGCCTTTCGGGTCGACACAGTCCGAGTTAAGGGAGTGGTCGACGAATGCACATGCAACATTGTGGAACAGCGAAACGGTCGGTAGGACGGCGAAAATCCTGTGGGGGGATCCAGATCGTGAAAAGACGAGGCTATTACTGAGAGGAAGGAAGAAGGAGGCCAGTAAAGCTATTGGTATCATATCGGGATACATAGGACTACCAGCTCACTTATATAAAATCCATGCGGCAAGTGATAGCATGTGTAGGGCATGCGAGGAAGTTGATGAGACGTTGGAGCATTTCCTTTGCCATTGTTCGGCTTTCGCATCCAACAGATACCGGTACTTAGGTGGAGACACAATATCTGACATGAACCAACTTAGGGGAGTGATATTGTAGACAATTAGGGAAATAGCACGGAATTCCTAACTTAAAAATTTTTAGAGGTTACTTTATAGTTTTTTGAGCACACAACAAGCCGATTTCTGGCTTTGATGTATGCCCATAGTGGTATGGGGCGGATTAATATCTGCACCCTCTTTTCGACCTAACCTAGCCTAACGTCTAGAGGCTCAAGAAGTCAAGACCAAGATCGGTTTATATTGCAGCTATATCAGGTTATGTACCGATTTCCGCCATACTTAGCACAGTAATTAGAAGTCATTACAAAACACCTCATGCAAAATTTTAGCTAAATCATCTAGTGACTCAAGAAGTCAAGATCCAAGATCGGTTTATTTAACAGATATATCAGATTATGAACCGATTTGAATCATACTTGGCGCAATTGTTGGAAAAGATACCAAAACACCACATCAGTCAAATCAGATAAGAATTGCCCACTCTAGAGGCTCAAGAAGTCAAGACCCAAGATCGGTTTATATGGCAGCTATATCAAAACATGGACCGATAAGGCTCATTTACAATCCCAACCGACCTACATTAATAAGAAGTATTTGTGCAAAATTTCAAGCGGCTAGTTTTACTCCTTAGAAAGTTAGCGAACTTTCGACAGACAGACGGACGGACGGGCGGACGGGCGGACGTGGCTATATCGACATAAAATGTCACGACGATCAAGAATATATATACTTTATGGGGTCTCAGGCGAATATTTCGAGTAGTTACAAACAGAATGACGCAATTAGTATACCCCCATCCTATGGTGGAGGGTATAACAATAATTAATATAATTGTATTAATTGAGTACTTTCAATTTATATGAGTGACAGTGTATATTCCACATGGCCTTCATTAACAATGAAGTTGGAGAAAGAATTTGTTTAACCAATCAAATCTTGGTTTCTGAATTAGTTAGTGGCAACTAACGAGTTTAAATCTTTGTTTAAGTTGCACCATATAGTATAGGCCATTTAAACGGATGAGGAATTAGTATCGTCTTAGGATAGAACACTAAATTCTTACATTAACAGTTGCACCAAATAATACTATATAGGTGTTAGAGTAATTTATTACGCATAAATGAAAAAGAAAAATTTGCTTCAAGTTGTTAATCTCTTTGAGTTATGAACTGTTAATAAATTTGAAAATATTGTTTTGTATTTTTTTTCTTGTTTTAATTTAATTGAAGGAACAGACGATGCGTTCCACCTGCAGCGTGTGAACACATGCACCACATTCATCAGCACAAGGAGAAAGCTGCGCACGAATTCTATGCAAGTGGTAAGTTTATGAACCGCTACAATTAAATGCTAAACTAATAAACCGACACCACTGATCTCTAAAAAATTTTTTAAAACGTAGTGCATTTTTTGAGGGACCCATTAATAAGGTAACGGCAACACCACTTTTTGAGCCCTACGAGGTATATCCATTTACCTGCCTATGTATTTTTTGCAAAGGAAGACTCAATTTCGAGTAGTAATCCATGTGTATCGAATATTTGGATATAGCCATCATATAAACAATGATAGTGGGTATTATGGAAGATCCACTGTAGAGTATACCCCTAGCTGAGTTAAGCTTCTTTTATGTCATCAAAATTTAATCTAAATTAATACAGTTCGAAATATTGCCATGAAGTGGTGAAGGAAAAATTATTATAAATTACAATATTGTATTGTGCTAAAAAACTGAAATTTTAAAACCTGCCTTCTTTCAATCATTTCAGAGTCAATCTTCATGTGCGGAAACAACGGTGTTGCGGTAGTGCCAGCCCCACCATAAACCCATCGAATTCACAGATAGTTTCGATTAAGAAACATGAGTAAACAACTCAATTCCACGTACTAACCACAGGACCACAATGTTTGCTATCTGGACACCTGAATAGCAAGCAAAGCAAACATTTCATAACATTTATTTCGATTGCAGATTTGCGATGTCATCCCAAACATAATTGCTTAAATACATACTAGCTTTAAAGATATTAATAAGCTAAACTGCTAAGGACTTTGTTAGAGTATTTAAATTTATTATTTGCTATTTAATGATAATGGATTTTAACTTTATGCTCTACCGGAATAAAAGTTGTGAAGAGAAAAAAATCAAATCATATTAAAAGTTTTAAATAAAAAGGCAATGTATTTTTTACCAGTAATATCAAAAATGTCCATGAGATTCAACTCATTTGAAAATTGCAATAATTTGTTGAAATCAATCTGTTTCACGTCAAGTTGTTAATTTTTCCTTTTCAAAATCCGTCCTTGTTGAATTGAATTTAAGTTCTAAAATCAGGCTTGTGTGAATAATTTTCATAAAAAATCTCGTAAGGATTAGTTGTCATACGAATATCGAATTAATTCTATTCTCATTTTTATACAAATACAATCAAAATCCTCGCGAGTTAAAACAATTTATATATAATGAAATATGGACCCTACACCATTAGAGTATCAGTGATCCTTTAGGTATATGTATATATTTATTCGTGATCTTTTTGACATTCTGAGTCGTCCTAGCCATATCCGTCCCTCTGTCTGTCTGTCCATCATTCTGTGGAAATCACGATAGAGCCTAAAAGAATACAGCAATACGCTTAAAATTTTGCACAGATACTTCTTATCGATATATCGGTCCATGTTAAGTTAATGCTCCCATATAAAGCGATTTCCCGATTGTACTTCTTGAGCCTTGGCTGAAATTTTGCACCATGATTTCTGTTGTTAACTAGAGGAGGAGGCAATTCTTATTTAATTACAACAAAGTCCATATGGTATTGCTGACATCATACTTTTTTTAAAACCGCGCAATGATCTTGACAAATGGGAGGAGAAAAATCTATTAGTTTGGTCAGTCAGAACTCGGATATATATTCTATTCAAATTTAAACGAAATCAGATGAATACATAACTATATCATAATATCCGATGTAGACTATCAGACAAGGTTGTAGAGAGGTCTATTACAACTCAATAAGTAATAAGCACGCCCATTATGGGGCCATGACCTATAATGGGAAAACTAGCTATATCGAATTGTGCTTCGTCCTACTTACCAAATCACTTATTATTTTCCATACTACGCCCCTAAGTTGGTTTATGTCTGGTATTGTGCCCCCACCTAAGTGTCAGTGTCTTTTAGCAGCAATAGCCGGAAAATGACATAGGAAATGCTACAACGTCTCATCATCCTCCCTACATGCTCCAAACATGCCAACACTAGCCGCTCATAAGTGAGCTTGTGGTCCTATGGGCCCCCTTATGATTACTAGTCCGACCTACTTCTAACTTATTTTTGGTATCTCCGCATAGGATTTTCGTCGTCCTACCGCCGTTTCGCTGTTTCACAGCGTTATAGGCATGTTTGTCGGCAACGCCCCTTACTCGGACTGCGTCGACCCGAAAGGCTTCGGGTTAACCAAGTTTATTGATGGTAGTCCTCCGACCTTCACAAATGCTCTTTCATTCCCCCCTTACTCCGCTATTACCTGGCTACCAAACGATGCGGATCGTGCCATCCAAGACTGTTTTTGAACTTACCGTCCTGGTTGATTATTGCCCTGATGGCCAGTTTACTATCCGTAAAGATGTTCATACTGAACGTCTTTGGTTCAACACCACACCGCCTCATCCATTTCGTGACCGCCCGGATCTTCGTCTGCAGAACCGTATTATGGTGAAGCAGTCGAAAACATATCTCAGTCTCTTTATGGGGTGGCATATTGAATAATTCGAAGTATTACAAACATCCTATAGTGGTGGGTTTAAAAATGATTCAAAAAAATATTTATCTAATTGAAAAAGATACAATGTTCAAACGCATCTTTTAATAAACAACAAAAAAAGGATCGGCCCGGCCGGGATCTATGGATACCCACCACCTCGGATATATATACTACCCCCCTTTCGTCATAACACGGTGATTAATGCATCACTTATGAACACCTAGCAGCTATATCTAAATATAGTCCGATTTCCACCATATTCAGGAAGACTATGTAAGAGTAAAACACTACTCATTGTACCGAATTCATCGGTTAAAAAATTCACCTTTATGGGCCTGAGAACTTAAATCGGGAGATCGGTATATGTTTATGCCAGCTATATCCAAATATACACCGAACAATATTGAACTCGAATGTCGGAAAGCCTAATACAGCCCACAGTGTCATTGCGCCATAGAGTAATAACCGTGCCATCATTGTTCCAAGAACTTAAATTGGGAGATATATAAATTGAGAAAGCTATATCCAAATGTAGCCCGATCTTGACCATATACGACGTAAATGTCGAAGTAACTAAGAGAACTAAATTTTAGCGAAATTAATTAACACATTCCCCTTTTATGGGCCTAAGACATTAAATAGGGAGATCGGTCTCTATATCCAAAATAGGACCGATCTGGGCCAGATTAAAGAAGGATGTCGAGGGGCCACGCACAACTCACTGTCCCAAATTTAAGCGATATCGGATAATAAATGTTGTTTTAAAGGGCCTAAGACCGTAAATCGGAAGATTGGTATGTATGGGGGCTATATCAAGATATAGTCCGATGTAGTCCATCTTCGAACTTAACCTGTCCATGAACAAAAAAAGAATCTGTGCAAGTTCCAGCTCAATATTTCTATTTTTAAAGAGTGTAGCGTGATTTAAACATACGGACGGACAGACGGAGGAATATGACTAGTTCGTCTTAGATTTCTTAGAAGATCAAGAATAATATACTTTGGAGAGTAGCAAATGGATATTTCGATGTGTTGCATCGAAATCATTACATCGAACACAACACATCGGTGGTTGGTATACAAATATTTCAGATTCAATAAAAAATGATTGATTAAATTTTTAATTGAAAATGGCAAAATATCAATCGTTATTCTAATTGGAAAAAAGATGAAATAAAAAAAAACTTCGTGATTGGTTTTCTTTGTACATTTTTGCTGTAAATATTAAATAACTAAGGCGTACACGCCCTTCTTGATAAGTGTCTTATCCTTTTTTTTAACTGGTGGTTAGTATAGGAGCGTCGAATTACTTACATCAAAGAGGGAATTTAGTAAACATTACCACAATTGCCATCAAAATCCGATGAATAATATATATATATATATATGTTCTCTCAAAAAGTCGAAGGAAGATGTTCTAATTTTCTGTTCGTTATTAATACTAGAAGAAGTAAAAACATGCTAAGTTCGGCGGGGCGAATCTTAGGAACCCAGACGTAAAATCGAGAGATCGGTGGAAGATATATATCAGGTTATGGACCGATTTAAACCATACTTGGCACGAGTGTTGGAAGTCATAAATTGCCAAATCGGACAAAAATTTAAGCTTCTTGAGGATGAAAAAGTCAAATCTGGGGATCAGTATATAGGGGGGCTATAGTTAAATCTAAACCGATTGGGCGCATTTGCAATCCCCAACGACCTACATAAATAAGAAGTCCCTGTGCAAAATTACAAGCGGATATATTTATTCGTTCGACCGCTATCGTTCTTTTGACAGACAGAGAAACGGACGGACATGACTAGATCGACTTAAAATATCAGGACGATCCAGAATGTGTATACTTTATGGTGTGGCAGATCAATATTTCGAGTTGCTACAAAGGGAATGTATATGTTAGTAAACCCCCCATCCTACGGTGATGGGTGTAAAAATAAGAGAAGATAGATGTTTTATAGTTCCCACCGTCAAACCAAACGGACCACAATTTAGACAAGTCTTCAATGAAATGGTAATCGCATGTAAAACGCTGTCTTTAGCTTCCTCCTTCCTCAACGTCTCCAGATATTTGAATACTTTAGTCTTTTAGCATTTTAGCCTTGTCCGTAGTGAGGACTACTGATTAGGACATTGATTAGAGGACTTTAATCGTGTACTGCGGGGTCAGGTTGCACCGAAAACTTTGGTCTTAGTCTATTTATTGGTAAGGATCCTGTTAGATGAGTTTAGGGTTTTTTTAGAAACGGGTGCTAAAAAGGTTTGTTGCCATTCAAAGATAAGGGGCCGGTGGTACGAGCATAAATAGCCAAGACCATTAGCTGCCCGACCGTCGGTCCAAATCAAAATAACAAATGAAGTCATCCGCTGGAAAGTTTGAAAAGAAAACTGTTATTTATGTACATCATTAGTGACTGGGACGAATCAGTTCAGATAGTTCCTATATAAACCAATCCCTCGATTTAACCACATAAACGCCCAAATTTTCATCTGATTTGTCTGAAATGCGAAGTATGGTTAGGTTAGGTGGAAAGAGGGTGCAATATACACCCGCAGGCCCACTCTTGCTTTAAACCATCCGTGTAACATGATTTTCCAGATGGCAATACTTGTGTTCCGTCAATACAAGACTGTGCCGCTGGCAGCAGTGTCTCGCACTCGACCTCAAGGTTAACCTCAGGTATCCGATCGGAAGCCTCTTCCCTTCCTTCCAGGTTTCCTATCGTAGCCTCGATTATACCACGATGGTATGAGCTGCTCCATCCTCAATTCATTTTCCCATCGCCTTAAATCACATAGGCGTAGTGGCTGCCTCAAACTTAATATGCATATCAATGGGTCGGATATCTAGAATAGTCTCCAGTGCTCTAGTGGGTCTGGTCCTCATCGCTCCGCCTCTGCCAAGACAACAAGTTCTCTGAACCTGTTGTATGGTCCTTATGTTGCACTTTTTCTCCATAGCTCCACCAAACTACTAAAGTGTAAGTAGATATTGGTCTAATCACGCTCCTGTAGAGCCAGTGGACTATCCTAGGATTCAGGTCCCATTTTGAGCCTACAGCCCGAATACATATTGCCCAACATCTGTGAGCCTTCTCAATATACTCCTGTCGTACACCTAAGTATTTGACCTTGTCAGATATTGAAATCGTCTTATTGAGGAAATGTGGTGCGTTAAATTGGCCCATCTTCGTTTTCCTCGTGAACAGTATTATAAGATCGCCTGCGTAGCGCGAAGCAGACGGGCTCATATCCCTCCTCAGTCAGCATCCGTAATAGATCATATATGGTCATATGCCATATGCAAGACCTGTTCGGCCCTTCTTCATAGCTGGTTCGGTTCCTCATCCCTAAGACGTATTATAACATCGTCTGTGTAGCAGACGGGTTCAAATCCTTCCCATACCCACCCATAGGAGTGGCGATAAAAGGCCCCCATAAGGCGTGCCTTGTGCCACATTCTCCTTTATATTTATGCCATAAGACACACAATTTATCCACCTGTTCCTTAGCATATGGTTTATCCAGTCTCTGAAGACCGGGTCCACCCAGTACTGGTATAAAGATTGGATCAGTGTGTCGGTCAGCAAATTGGGAAAAGCCCCCTCGATGTCAATGCATACTGACAGTGTGTACGTTTTGACATCGAAGGATTCTTCTATTTTATGCACAACCTCGTGCAGGGCAGTATCCCCTACCTCCCCTTGACATAGGCATGCGGTCTGTATTTGAGCAGTTCGCTGGATGTCATGCTTTTTATCATGGTGTCCACAATACGTTCCATGGTTTTGAGTAGAAAGGCCGTTTGAAGCTCCTCAAGGATTCCTTCACCATAAATTCCGTTATTATAAACCTTCGATCAACGTCATTATTCCAAGATTCCGGTGTCTCCGTGAGTCCTTTCGTATCCTGTGGAAAATGGGTTTTCATCAAAAGCCTCAACGTGTCCTCCGTTGTCTTTGCTCTAAAAATGTGGTGAGAGTTCGCATCGCACCCTATTAGTACCCCGTTTTCGGCCTGTTTTGTTTTCCTCACCAACCGTTGCAGCTCCGACATGGGTGGCGGTGTCGGAGAGTCGAAAGACAGATAAAATGATGCCAGGTATGCTCCACCGTCTCCCTGTTCCACTACTGTTGCAACCGACGTTGACGACTCTGGGGAAAATATATAATTCAAAATTTTATGACAAATAACGCAGGTCCTCGGCCGAGTACCAGTGTTAGCATAGAATAATTGGTAGTTAATATGGTTCAGTCCAGAAACTTTGTTCCGGGTCGTCCATGGCTCCTGAATTAAGGCAATATGAATCTTGCCCTCGCTGATTTTCTCCATCAGAGCGTGTGTAGCAGTTTATCTGGATTACCTCAATCATTGGCCCTCCAGTAAGTGGGCATCTTGGGAGTAGGTGATGATATCATCGTCTTCTTCAAGTTCTTTAGACTGCATTGACTTTCCTGTCACTGCACTGCCTGATGTCATCGTTTTAGGTTATTTGCCTAGTCTAGTCTTAATTGTTCCATCGTCGGGTCCCTGTTCGTTAAGCTTTATTGGGTTTCCATTTCCTGTACTGCCTGGTGTTTCAATACTAGGACCTTTGACTGTCTTAGCCTTTCAAATCTTAAGTAAATGGGTTTCTTGGGAGTAGGTGATGGTACCATCATCGGTTTTCTGTTCGTTGGGTTGCATTGAGTCTCCTGTCGCTGCGCTGCCTAATGTTTCAATATTAGGATCTTTAGTTAGTATTCCGAATCTTTAAGTCGGTGGTGGGTCCGTGTTGGTCTCTCGCCACTACACTGTCTGATATTTTAGTATTAGGATCATTGCTTCTCCTAGTCTTTCCAATATTATGAGATGCCGTGATTGCCTCGTTGTCGGCCCCCTGTTTGTTGGGCGGTGTCGCATGGCCTGATGTCGCAGAACGAAAATTTCTGCCTTTCCTAGTCTTCCCAATCTTGAAAAAGACAGCTTTGCTTCTGTAGTGCGCCATGCCTTTATTCTTAGCCAAACTTGTCACAGAGACTTGATCAAAACCAACCACAAAGATAGTTCCTTGCTCCTTCTCCTCCCTGTGGAAGACCTCCCACTTCTCTGCGACTTCTGGTCTTCATGTAAAATTCATATAAATTTACATTAAATGCCTCCCATATAGCTTCACAAATAGAAATAGCCCACCATATTAAGCGATACCCCTATTTGTTCTCTTGAAAAAAATCCCCCTATTTGTCCTAGAATCGTCAATATTTAACGCACTTGTTTGAAATTTGGCACGTAAAGTACACTTTGTCCTAAAATACTTAGATCAAATGCCACCTAGATAGGTCCATAAACTCATACATCCCCAGATTTGACAGTCCTAGAAATCAAAATTTTGTCCGATTTGACATAAATTCAGTAAGTGAATTCCAACACTCGCGCCAAATGCCACCTATGCTGGTATATGTCAATAAATTGATATGACATCTTGAGCCTCTAGTAGCCGTAATCATTACCCGATTTGAATTCTCTAAAATAATTCTAATACAGCTAAGTTAATAAGTGAGCATTCAAAAACTATGTAGCCTAATCTAGATTTGAAGAGGTCTACCGCTTTGCTGTCATTGGCTAGAACAGACGTCTCAGTTATTGTGTCGGTCATGACAGGTCACTGTCTAATCGGAAATCATGCTGAAGGTTGCAACAACGACTTTTGCAGAATCTGTGAGGATATCGAAGAAGAAGAGACTATAGAAAACCTTCTGTGTGTGTATCCCGCAAAAGCAGTCAGAAGCAGTTCCACATTAGGTTCTCATTTCTTTGAGAACCTGTCTGATTTAGCGGATATGAACATTCGCAAGCTATTGGTCTTTTTAAAGCTATCTGGATGGTTCAACGGCTGGAACTAGAAGGCATCTTCCTTCTAGTGTTCCTGTGGTATTACAATGAACGAAAATGTCAAAATGAGTCTGATGGCAGACTGCCACTTAAACCTAACCTAAGTTAATAAGTGCAAATTTTTATCGGAATCTACGGAAGTGTGTAAATAATAATAGTCGCGGCTGAACTTAGCACATTCTTTTTTGTTACTTTTCAACTTTAGTTGCCTTTTTGCCTTTATTTGGTCTTTTGACTTTTAGTTTCAAAGATAATCCAGATCTGGCATATAAATAGCATACATATGCATGTGAACGATAGAAGTCATAGTCATGTTTACAGAGTACTCTGATTTTAAATTTTTATACCCTCCTCCACAGGGTATACTCATTTCATCATTCCGTTTGTAATACATCGAAATATTGATCTGACACCCTGCAAAGTATAGATATATTCTTTATTATCTTGATATTCTAAGTCGATTTAGCCATGTCCGTCCGTCTGTTTGTCTGTTGAAAGCACGATAACTTTCGAAAGAGTAAAGCTATGCGCTTGAAATTATACACAAATACTTCATTTTAGTGTAGGTCAGTTAGGGTTGTAAATGGGCCATATCGGTCCATGTTTTTATATAGCTCCTATGTAAATCTTCATGAGCCTCTAAAGGGTGCAATTTGGCTGAGATTTTAAACGTGGTATAGTCATGAAAAGTGCTATCCATATCGATCCGTAGCTTGATGGATCTCCTACATATTAGAAAAAGTCACTTGAAGAACGTGTCACATGCATTCCATGTTGGTGGGTATGTAAGACTTAGCCGAACCTAACAGGATTTTGTTGTTGTTTATTTCTTCACTCACTCTCATTTTGTTTATTTCTTCACTCACCCCTCACTAATGTTATTAAGTTGGCTAGGAATTCCAATTAATCTTGAATTATATTTTGTATGTTTATAGTCGTTAGGTGTATGAATGTAGATGCTCGTTATCAATGTCTGAGTGTATCTATGTTCAAATATATCTGTGTAAGCATATCTGTAATAACTAAATAATCACATTTGTATAATTAAAGTGTCCAGCATTAGCTTACACAAATATGAAATCAATAGGGGCTTGAAACAACATTTTTATAAATCAGAGTATGTGTTTATAGTTATCCATTGTTTATTCAATGATTATATAGTTAATGTTTACATATATATATACGTAAATGTATACGGAATTATATATAAGATATGTGATCAAATGTCTGTAAAGCAAATTGTAATATAATTTAATTTTAAAGTTTGAATAAATAAATTTCATTGAAATATATAATACAAATTTGGAATGTGTAAAAATGATAAATTCGACGTAAGTAGAAATCTCAGTTCGGAAAGCCTTCCGAATATCATTTTCTTTCAAATGCAAGCTGCTAACTGCATCCGTTTTTATCTCATGCAGCCGGGTTGAACTTAGAACAGCCAACATCATGTATGTCAAATTTTGGATGTCGAGGGACGGACATGCCCAGATCGTCTTAGGTTTTTACACTGACCGACAATATATACTTTATAGGGTCGGAAATGGATATTTCGATGTGTTGCAAAGGGAATGTCAAAATGAATATACTCCATCCTTCAGTGGTGGGTATAATAACCCTTTATGGGACCAATACTTTCAATCAAGAGATCGGTTCAAATTGTAGCTGTACCCTTCTATTGTCCGATATTGCCTTGAGTATTTCTATTTTTATACCCTCCACTATAGGATGGGGGTTTACTAATTTCGTTATTCTGTTTGTAGACGTGTCCGTCCGTCTGTCTGTCGAAAGCACGATAACTTTCGAAGAAGTAAAGCTAGCCGCTTGCAATTTTGCACAAATACTTCAAATTAGTGTAGGTCGGTTGGGATTGTAAATGGGCTACATCGGTCTGCGTTTTGATATAGCTGCCATATAAACCGATCTGGGATCTTGACTTCTTGAGCCGCTAGAGGGCACAATTCTTATCCGACTTTTTTGACTTCCAACAACTGTGCTAAGCATGGTTGAAATCGGTCCATAACCTGTTATAGCTGTCATATAAACCTATCTTGGATCTTGACTTCTTGAGCCGCTAGGGGGCATAATTTTTATCCGATTTCGTGAAATTTTGCATGAGGAGTTTTATTATGACTTCCAACAACTGTGTTAAGAATAGTTCAAATCGGTCCATAACCTGATATAGCTGCCATATAAACCGATCTGGGGTATTGACTTCTTGAGCCACTAGAGGACGCAATTATTATCCGATTTGGCTGAAATATAAACTGATCTGGGTCTTGACTTCTTGAGCCTTTACAGGGAGCAAATCGTATCGATTTGGCTGAAATATTGCATGACGTGTTTTATTATGACTTCCAACAACTGTGCTAAGTACGGCGCAAATCGGTATATAACCTGATATAACTGCCATATAAACCGATCTAGGATCTTGATTTCTTGAGCCTCCAGAGGGTGCAATTCTCATCCGATTTGGCAGAAATTTTGTAGAACGGTTTATGGTCCGAATCTGACTTTAACTTGATAGCTCCAATAGCATAACAGTTCTTATTCAATATTCTATGTTTGCCTAAAAAGAGATAACGCTCATAGAACTCGACAAGTGCGATCCATGGTGGAGAGTACATAAAATTCGTCCCGGCCGAACTTAGCACGCTCTTACTTGTTTTATATTATTTATATTTTATTTTATGATCCGTTGACAAATTTCAGCTCCATTTGCAAAGGCTGTAAAGTGATTGGGATTGATGAGCAGTCAGGCGAATAATTCCTCCAAAAATTTTCGATTTTATAGGACCAAAAATCTACAGTTTTATGTATTGCAAACGGAATGAGGTAGTGGTTACAAAAAACGGTCCCGTTCAAGTTGACCGCACCAGACATTTTCTAAGGATCATAAATACGAACATAAAGATATATTTACATTGATCCTTGAAGTGCTTCAAAGTCTATCGGTACACTTTACAACAGGCCTATCTCTACGTCTGAATGAATTTTATTATTAAGTCCTAAAATTTAATTTTTGTGGATTGTCCATATACTAAATTTTCCTTGAATTTTTAAACATTAAAATTTAGTATGCAGATGCTCTTTGAACTCATATTATTATGAATAACACAATTGTACCAGTGTCTTTGGATAGCCAGTAAAAATCGAATTACTGTCTGTCACTTTTCATTTGCAGGAATGTTAAGCCATTCATTCATTCATTGCATATCTCCCTAACATACATTTGTGAATATGTATGCATAACTTTGGATGTGTATTGGTTTATTTGCATGCGATTTAATTGCGTCATTGCTTTGACAAACCTCCAAATATTGTTCACAAATATTCTATATTGATCTAGCGATGTCCGACAGTCTGTCTATCCAAAGTACAATAAATTTGATAGATATAGTCTCGAACTTTTGCACAGATATTTCTTTTCGATTTGAGATTTGAAACAGTTGTTGAATTTGATTGATTTTGAAAAGGTCACAAAAAAATGGTTTTCTCAAAAGATAGTTGCACAATGAGTATTTATCATTTTACAAAAGAATAAAAACAACTAAGTCGAGCAAAGGTTGCTTACTCTAAATAAAAAAGTAAAAGCGTGCTAAGTTCGGCCTACTAAAAATTAATACAAAATAAATTTAGATGTGGCGCATAATTTTATTCGACATACCAAACTTCTGCCAAAAAAGCAAAAATTAAAGCTTCTAGGAACCGAACAAGGATGATCGAGAAACCGGTTTGCATGAGAGCTATATCAGGTTATAGACTGATTTTGGCCGTATTTGGCACAGTTGTTGGAAGTCGTAACAGAACATCGCATGCAAGATTGCAGCCTAATCGGACAAAAATTGCCAAAGGCTCAAGAAGTGAAATCGGGAGATCAGTTTATATGGGAGCTATATCAGGTTCTTGACCGATTTAAACCGTACTTGGCAAAGTTTTTGCAAGTCATAAAAATCACTAGATTCAAAATTTCAGAAATATCGGACAAAAAATGCGGCTTGTAAGGGCTCAAGAAGTCAAATCGGGAGATAGTTTTATATGGAAGCTTTATCAGGTAATAGACCGATATGGACCGTACTAGGCACAGTTATTGGAAGTCATAACAGAATAATATTTGCAAAATTTGAGCTAAATTAGACAAAAGTTGCGGCTTCCAGGGGCTTAAGAAGTCAAATCGGGAGATATCTGAACCGACACGGCCCATTTGCAACCCCCAACGACCTACATCGATATTAAGTATCAGTACGAAATTTCAAGCTGCTACCTTCACGTCTTCGACCTCTATCGTCCCCCAAACACATGGCCCAAAATAGGTTATCAAATTCGTTTTCTAATCTCAAATACCTCGCATTTGAACCCCATATTGTCATTGGCCTCAAAATTGGATATCAAATTGGTTTTCAAATCTCATTTAAACTCATTATTGCAAAAGTCAGCAAATATGTCCGGTTTGGGGTATTGTCCCTAAAAACTATAAATATTTAGTTCCACTCTCTTTACGACCCAAATTGTCTTGGAGAGCAAATACGTCCTATTTGGGGGTTGTTATGGTGGTGGGACGTCCCCTAGACAGTTGGTCCCTAATGTTGATATCAGATACATGGTCTTCTCCCAAATACCTTTAATTTGAGCCCCATATTTCCATAGTCGGCAAACATGACCGGCTTAGGGGGTGTTTTGGGGGATGGGCGGCCACTCAGTGAGTTGGCCTTGAAAATATATATCGGATTCGTTATACCCTCTAAAAACCTTATTTGAGCCTCACATTCCAAAAGTCAGCAAATTCTTACTATTTGGTTGGTGTTATGGGGTGGGGAAGCCCCATAGACACTTTTCCCGAACATTGATATCAGATTCGTGCTTTACTCCCAATGACCTTAATTTGAGCCCCATATTGCTATGGTCGTAAATTTGTCCCCTTTGTCGGAAGTTTTTGGGGAGAGGCTCCCCCCCCCCCTCCCAAACACTTGGTCCCATATTTGGATACCAGATTCTAATTCTACACTCAAATACCTTTTATTTAAACCCAATATTCCCATGCTCAGTAAATAAGTCCTGTTTGGAGGGTGTTTAGGGGAAGGGGTCCACCCCCCAGAAACGTGGTCCCACATTTGGATATCATATTCGCATTCTACTCGCAAATACCCTTCATTTGAGTCCTATATTGCCATGATCGGTATACGTCCGATTTAGGGGTGTTTTGGGGGTAGGGTGGTGTTGTGGGGGTGGGGTGCCTCAAAGACACTTTTCCCGAATATTGATATCAGATTTGTGCTTTACTCCCAAAGACCTTTCTTTTGAGCCCTATGTGGCTATGGTCGTAAATGTGTCCCCTTTGGGGGGGTTTTTGGGGAGAGGCGCCCCCCCAAACACTTGATCTCATATTTGGATATCAGATTCTAATTCTGCACTCAAATAACTTTTACTAAAGCCCCATATTCCCATGGTCAGTAAATAAGTCCTGATTGGGGGTGTTTTGGGGAAGGGGTGGACCCCCAAAAACGTGGCCCCACAATGGATATCAGATTCGCGTTCTACTCTCAAATACCTTTCATTTGAGTCCTATATTGCCATGATCGGTATATGTCCGATTTAGGGGGTGTTTTGGGGGTTGGGTGGTGTTGTGAGGGTGGGGTGCCCCATAGACACTTTTACCGAATATTGATATCAGATTTGTGATTTACTACCAAATACCTTTGTTTGAGCTCCATATGGCTATGGTCTTAAATTTGTCCCCTTTGGGGAGGTATTTGGGGAGAGGCTGCCCCCAAACACTTGGTCCCATATTTGCATATCAGTTCTAATTCTACACTCAAATACCTTTTGTTTAAGACCCATATTCCCATGGTCAGTAAATAAGTCCTGTTTGGGGGTGTTTTGGGGAAGGGGTGGGCCCCTAGAAACGTGGTACCACATTTGGATATCAGATTCGTATTCTACTCGCAAATACCTTTCATTTGAGTTCCATATTGGCAATGTCGGTAAATATGTCCGATTTAGGAGTGTTTTGGGGGTTGGGGTGGTCCCCCTAGCTCTTGGTTCGACAAATGGATATCAGATATATTTTCTTATTCTAAATACCTTTCATTTGAGTCCCATATTGCTGTGATTGGTGTAAATATATGTTTGGTAGGTTTTAGTGTGGGGCGTCCGAAATTTGGACACCAAATTTTTATTTTTAGGGTACTATATGAGAGCACACAAAATTTCGCTTAAATCGCACCACCCATCTCCGAGATCTGGCGTTTCTGAAAATTAGGGTAAGGGAGAGGGTCCGCCCACCCCCCCCCCCCCACCACCCCTTCAGATATCAAAAAATTTATTACCCTATTTTCATCACGGGATCATTATGCACCATCGAAAATTTCAAGAAAATCGGTTCAGCCGTTTGTGAGTCTATAAGGAACACACAAACATACAAACAAACACAAATTGATTTTTATATATAAGATATTTATATAAAGTCCGATTTCCACCATATCCAGAAGGAATATGTTGGGTCAAATACAACTTATTGTCAAAGTTTTAGCGAAATCGATGAAAAAAATCAACTTTAATAGGCCCAAGAACTTAAATTGGGAGATATATAGGGCAAGGATGTCCGAAGCTAGTGACAACCTTCAAAGAATTCGGACAGAAAATGCGCCTTAAGAGGGCCCAATATCTTAAATCGGGAGAAGGGTCGATATGACAGCTTTATGCAAATATGGAACATATTAAACACGGGTATTGACGAGCTTAATACAGCTCACTGTGCCAAATTTCAGCGCATTTTATTGCTAATCGCTGAGTTTATGGGCCCAAGAACTTAAATCGTGACATCGGTATATATACCAGCTATATCCAAAATAAACAGATTTTGATCATACTCGGTACGAACGTCATAACACAATTCATTATGTCAAATATCTGCAAAATCGATTGATAAATTCACTATTTCATATTTCAGCGAAATTGAACAATATGCGCCTTTATGGGAATAATAACCTGAAATCGTGCGGTCGGAATATATGGCAGATATATCTAAATCTGGACCGATCTGGGCCGTCTTGGATATGGTTGTAAAGGGATAATAAATGTGGCTCAAATGGGCCTAAGACTTTAATTGGAAGATCGGTCTATATGGGGCTACTAGCTGGACCCGGCCAGCTCCACTGCGCCTTCTTTTACTTTATATGGAACAAAATTTTCCTTGCAATATTTATTTTCGACAATTAAAAAGCTTTTAGTGAAATACCACGCTACGAATATAGTATTCCGCTTGACAAACAGTTTAACAATATAAGTGCCTTTATCTGAATCCCAATTTTATTGGTCTACGAATTTAAGTTTGGATGTAAGGTGTACTATATTCCTAAGATACTTTATTTCAGACCGATATTCTCATGATATCTGATTTAGGGGTGTTTTTGGGGGTGAGGGGGTCCCCCTGACACTTGGCCCTGAAAAATATCAGCATCGTGCCCTTCATTCAAATACTATTTATTTAAACCCCATATTACCATTGGTTTAGGGGAGTTTACACCTGGGAGCGTCCCACACCTGGCCCCAAAATAGGTTATTAAATTCGTGCCCGGAAAATATATCGGCAGCGTGTTGTATTCTCATATATCTATATATCATATATTTTAACTCCATTTTGAAACTAGTCTCAAAATTGGATATCAAATTCGTTTTCTAATCTCATTTAAACTCCCTATTGCAAAAGTCTGCAAATATATCCGGTTTGGATTATTGGCCCTAAAAACTTTATATATTTAGTTCCACTCTCTTTAAGACCCAAATTGACTTGGTGAGCAAATTCGTCCTATTTGGGGGTTGTTATAGTGGTGGGACGTTGAGCCTCATATTGCAATAGTCAGCAAATACTTCCGTTTTTGGGTGGTGTTGTGGGAGTGGGGTTGCACCATAGACACCTTTCCCGAATATTGATATCAGATTCGTGCTTTACTTACAAAGACTTTTCATTTAAGCCCCATGTTGCTATGGTCGTAAATTTGTCCCCTTTGGGGGATGTTTTTGGGGAGAGGCGGCCCCCCAAAACACTTGGTCCCTTATTTGGATATCAGATACGAATTCTACACTCAATACCTTTTATTAAAGCCCCATATTCCCATGGTCACTAAATAAGTACTGTTTGGGGGGGTTTGGGGAAGGGGTGGTTCTCCAAAAACGTGGACCCACATTTGGATATAAGATTCGTATTCTACTCGCAAATACCTTTCATTTCAGTCCCATATTGCCATGGTTGGTAAATATGTCCGATTTAAGGGTGTTTTGAGGGTTGGGGTGGTCCCCCTAGCACTTGGTCCACCAATTGGATATCAGCTACGTTTTCTTATCCTAAATACCTTTCATTTGAGTCCCATATTGTTATGATTGGTCTAAGTACATGTTTGGTAGGTTTTAGGGTGGGGCGGCCCCCCTGGGTACCCCATCTGAAATTTGGATACCAAATTTTTATTTTTAGGGTACTATATGAGAGCACACAAAATTTCGTTTAAATGGCACCACCCACCTCTGAGATCTGGCGCTTTTGAAAATTAAGGTAAGGGGGAGGGTCCGCCCCCCCCTTCAGATATCAAAATATGTAGTACCCTATTTTCACCACAGGAGCATTATGCACCATCGGTGAAAATTTCAAGGAAATCGGTTCAGCCGTTTCTGACTCTATAAGGAACACACAAACATACAAACAAACAAGCAAACAAACACACAAACCTACAAACAAACACAAATTGATTTTTATACCCTCCACCATAAGATGGGGGGTATACTAATTTCGTCATTCTGTTTGTAACTACTCGAAATATTCGCTTGAGACCCCATAAAGTATATATATTCTTGATCGTCGCGACATTTTATGTCGATCTAGCCATGCCGTCCGCCTGTCCGTCCGTCTGTCTGTCGAAAGCACGTTAACTTCCGAAGGAGTAAAGCTAGCCGCTTGAAATTTTGCAAAAATACTTCTTATTGGTGTAGGTCGGTTGGTATTGTAAATGGGCCATATAGGTCCATGTTTTGATATAGCTGCCATATAAACCGATCTTGGGTCTTGACTTCTTGAGCCTCTAGAGTGCGCAATTCTTATCCGATTGGAATGAAATTTTGCACGACGTGTTTTGTTATGATATCCTACAACTTTGCCAAGTATGGTTCAATTACAGAGTCACAAGCTGTGAAAAAAATTGTCAACGCCGACTATATGAAAAATCCGCAATTACTTTTTGGGCAACCCAATATTTGGTTTAAGGTGACCGTGTGAATCCCTCCATATTAGAATCTGGTGCTGCTAACCACCATGTTCTTTGCCACGGCAAAGCCAGGTTATATACAGATTTGAATCAAGCTTGGCACACTTCTTGAGAGTCATAGCAAAAGTCATTGCGCATAATATAATCCAAATCCGTTTACACTTGCGCTCTCCAAAGGCTCAAGAAGTCTAATCGGGAGATAGGTTGTTATGGGGTAACAGCAGGTTACAGTCTGATTTAGACCATACTTCAATTTTCTCCAAATTACAGTGCAATTTTAGAGCTCTATGTTAACGCTAACTATTATTATACCCACCACCGAAGGATGGGGGTATATTCATTTTGTCATTCCGTTTGCAACACATCGAAATATCCATTTCCGACCCTATGAAGTATATATATTCTTGATCAGCGTAAAAATCTAAGACGGTGAAATCACGCTACAGTCTTTAAAAATAGAGATATTGAGCTGAAATTTTGCACAGATTCCTTTTTTTTCCATAAGCAGGTTAAGTTCGAAGATGGGCTATATCTTGATATAGCCCCCATATATAGACCGATCCGCCGATTTAGGGTCTTAGGCCCTTTAAAGCCACATTTATTATCCGATTTTGCTGAAATTTGGGACAATGAGTTGTGTTAGGCCCTTCGATATCCCTCGTCAATTTGGCTCAGATCGGTTCAGATTTGGATATAGCTGCCATATAGACCGATCCTCCGATTTATGGTCTTAGGCCCATAAAAGCCACATTTATTATCCGATTTCGCTGAAATTTGGGACAGTGAATTGTGTTAGGCCCTTCGACTTGCTTCATTAATTTGGCTCAGATCGGTTCAGATTTGGATATAGCTGCCATAAAGACCGATCCTCCGATTAAGGGTCTCAGGCCTACAAAAGCCACATTTATTATCCGATTTTGATAAAATTCGGGACAGTAAATTGTGTTAGACCCATCGAGATCCTTCGTCAATTTGGGCCAGATCGGTCCAGATTTGGATATAGCTGCCATATAGACCGATCCTCCTATTTAAAGTCTTAGGCCCATAAAAGCCACATTTATTATCCGATTCTGCTGAAGTTTAGGACAGTGAGTTGTCTTAGGCCCATCGACATCTTTCGTCAATTTGGCCCAGATCGGTTCAGATTTGAATCTAGCTGCCATATAGACCGATTTCTTGATTTAAGGTTTTGGGCCCATAAAATGCTCATTTATTGTCCGATGTCGTCGAAATTTGAGACAGTGAGTTAAGTTATTTTATTAAATATCTGAAATCCTAGTACAACAAGACATAATATCTTATAAATTACAGTACTAGGTATAAGATGAAGACTTTTAAATTAGATACAATTTCAAACTATAAATATATAAAAGTAAAAGTATAAAAATTAAGATTAAAAAATTATGTAGATTACGCATTACTGCAAATATGTTGACAAATCCTTTTTGAAGCGAGATGCGTTGCTAACTATTTGTAATGTTGTGGGGAGGTTGTTCCAAAGACGAATGGTATTTATCAAAAACTGGTATTCAGACTTAGTTTTTCTGTAGCGTAACTGGATAATTTTTCTTCCACGATTGGAACGAGCGAATTGCAATTTCGTATAAAGGTATGACGGTTCTCGAGTGTAGATTATTTTGTGTAGGAATGTAATACACCTAAATTGGAGTAAGTTGTCGAAACTCATGTTAAAAATTTTATACGAGTATGACGATATTCTCTCCCGCCGACTTTTTTGAAAGATATATCTAGCTATGCTATTGTATGCTACGGTCAACAATCGTTTATCAGCACTATTACAGTTGGCAAATAATTCGCATCCATACAGGAGCACTGGGACCAAATAGGTCTTTGCAAGCAGCATTCGAATATTCAGTGGGGTTGAGTTTTGTACAGCCCATAGATTTCTTAACATGCCATATGTCTTTGCAATATTTCTTTGGATGTGATTAGTCCAGTTTAAGCGTTCGTTAAAGATTACACCGAGATTTGTTGCATTCAACACAAATTCAATAACCGAGTTATTAATGTGTATTGGGGGTAGACTTTCTTTGTTTACTTTGTTGTTTGATATTAAAATGCATTTTGACTTTGTTGGATTGATTGTAAGATGGTTGCTGCTGGCCCATGTATATATGTTTAGTAAATCATTGTTTATATCATCAATACACTGGGCTACATTGTTTTTTTGTGAGCTGGCATACAATTGAACGTCATCGGCGTAAATGTGAACATCACAGTTACGTAAAATTGATGGTAAATCATTCACATACATGCTAAACAACAAAGGGCCCAAGATAGACCCTTGTGGCACTCCTCTATTGACTGTTATTACATTCGATGTTAGATTATTATGGCATACAGATTGTGTTCTATTATATAGATATATTGATAACAATCGACAAACAGATTTAGCGAAATTGAATAATTTTCTTAGTTTCTCGAGCAAAATTTTGTGGTTAACTGTATCAAATGCCTTACTGTGATCTAGTAAAACTAGAATGCACGTCATATTCTCATCCATTTTGCATCTTAATTCCTCAACTAAGTCAGTGAGAACTGTAATACAACTTCTTTGTACCCTGTATCCAGATTGACGTTCAGTTAATACATTGTGTCTGGCTATGTAATGATTGATCTGTTCGCATAAAAGTTTCTCCAATACTTTTGACAAAAAAGGTAAAATTGCAATTGGTCTAAAATCGCTATTCTTTTTTGGAAGTGGTATTATTTTCGAATACTTCCAGGAAGCAGGGAAATAAGACTTTGTTAAAATTGTATTAAATATATGTGTAAAGAAAGGTAGACATCTGGGTAACAATAATTTAAGAAATTTTGGGTTTAACCCGTCCATTCCTTCAGCGTTGGACTTTATTGAGCGAAATGCATGCAAAACTTCTGTCTGATCTACACAACGAAAAGAGAAGGAGTTTTGTGGAACAAAACAATTTCTCAGTGTCAATTGGTTTGAAAAGTTAGTGACTGGATCAGTGGTGTTTAAATTAGCAAATTGTGAGTTTAATTCATCCAAGTTGATTTCAACAGGTGCTTTATTTTTTTGTCCTATTCCGATGTTGCGTATGATCTTCCATTTAGATCCACTATCGACTGCAGTAGAGAATTTTTGCTGATAATATTGGTTTTTTGCAGTCTTTATTGAATCCGAAACTTTTTTTCTTGCCTTTTTGAACTGATCGTAGAGCAAGTGGGTTTTAAAACGTTTCCATCTCTTGTACAGCTCATCTCTGTAGTTAATTAGGCGTCTGATCTCTTGGCTAAACCATGGCTGTTGATTGTTGCACACAATTCGAGATTTTAAGGGAACACAAGCGTTGTAATATAAATTTGTGATATGATACTCCATATAATCTATTTGATCTTCGACAGAGTCTAAATTATAGACCACGCTCCAATTAATTTCATTTTCTAATGTCCAGAGACTGTGGAAGTCAATTTTGCTAAAATCTCTGTACACTGTTTGAGATTTTGCTCTGTCAACAAAGGTGTCATAAGTAATGAAAATCAGATCATGTTTTGAGAAAGTTGATGCAGAAAGTTGATCGTATAGTAATATTTTAGACGTGCAGTTGACAAAGAAAGCATCAAGAAGTGTGTTTCCAGCAGAGGAAAAATGTGTTGGTGTTGATGTATTTACTGAGTAGAGACCCAGTGTATTCATAGACTCCATAAGTTTTTTCTCGACTAAGAGATTGCTGTTAAAGTCTCCAGCGATGATAACATCATTGTAGTAAACCGAATGTGTTTCAATTACGCGTAATAGATTATTGAATGGAATATTTCGGTTGGGTCGGTATAAAGTTCCCAAAAGAATTTTAGATCCTTTTGTTATCAGCTCCAAGAATATATATTCAATTTCACTATCGGTTTCAGACTTGAAACCGATAGTGAAACCGATATTGCAGACTTGAAACCGATATTGCATAAGTATGTCAAGGGGTTAAGCCCCTTGACATACTTATGCAATATCGCACAGATCGGTTCACGGTTTGGGTATAGCTGCCATATAGACCGATATCTAGATTTTAGGTTTTAGGGCCATAAAAGACGCATTTATTGTCCGATGTCGCTGAAATTTGAGACAGTGATTTTAGTTAGGCTCTTCGACGTCCTTCTTCAATTTTGCCCAGATCGTTCCAGATTTGAATATAGCTGCCATATACACCGATCTCTCGAATTAAGGTTTTGGGCCCATAACAGACCCATTTATTGGGCGAAGGTAGGCATAAAAATCTAAAAATCTTCCGAGACAGCTAGGCCGCCATTAAACTACTGAAGAATATATTTCTGATTTTGAAAGCTACTATTGATTGTCGCAGATCTGTCAACGAGTTGGCTGAACAGTTTAATATTCAAGTGTTCTGTATGCTGGGCCACTCTTCGTGTCCATCTTGACAGGTCAATGTCTGATTAGAAACTCTGTTAGTGTTGCTAGTAACGATTTCTACAGAAGCTGTGAGGACTATGTGCTATGTGCGTATCCTGCACTTGCCAGCAAAAGAAGTTTCATGATAACTTTCGATCTGGTTGGTTCAAACGTCTTAGGCGTCTACCTTCAATTGCTCTTGTGATATTGCGACTGCGCGAATCCTAAGCTAACCACATAATTTGAGGAGATTTTGAAAGCAAATAAAACATAAACGAATTGTTTTTATATTTCTTTAAATATTATTCTTATCTTTTGGCCCGTATCCTGATTGCTTCATAACGCTGTTTGTTACTGTTTCCTTCCTTTGCCAACTTTCCTCAGTATCCTGCAAAATACTGTTTTCTTCATATCTACATCCTTGTTTCAGACCTCCTGTACGCCTGCGTAATTCATGATTTAAAATTGTTTTAAAATAAATTACTAACCGGCTGCCGCTTGAGACGTCAATATAAATCCTCTATATGTAACGAACAATGGAACTCATATTTACACTTGTACAATATCTAATTTATTTGAATGTTTAAGTTTTTATAAAATACAATATGAAAAAAATTATACTTTTGAGCTCTTTAATTACCAAGAATGTGTTGTAATGAATATATTACAACTCGATTTATGATGTAAAAATGTTTAATACTTGTAGTGCTTAGTATAACATCACTTTTCTGTTTTATTTACATTTTCATATATATGTATGTATAATTAATTTTAATTATTTTCATAAATAAAACATCTAAATGAAAAACAATATACATTTATGCAATTAGATTTTTTACGAATATAATTCAATTTACACAACCAAGGAGACATGTTTTCTCATAAACTGCAGCAAAGCATCACCCAACAATATGGAATTGGTTTCTACCTACAATAATCTGGGTTCAACCAGAATCCGCTTCCAGATATTGACTTTCAAAAACAAAGTATGGGCTAATATATACTATTTTCAAAAAAAAAAAAAAATATATATATATATTAATTTTGCTAAGAACCGCATATATTATATAACTATTGTTTGTCACAGTTACTGCATAATAAAGCCTTAAACCGAGAACTTGATTCATAAATTCATAATAAGATGTGGAATCCAGAAACATTGTCCCATCATTTACATGCAACAAGTTTACCAAATACGACATTTCTTTGCTCTTGGATTCATTCCCGACCCCCGGGGACATTTAAACGTGTCCGCAAATTCCTCTGAATTAGATAAAACACCTTTTAGGCGAAATCTTCCTGGACAATGTGAATCCTCTACTGCATAACGTGAGGCTGCCGGGGTAAATGCTTCACACCACAGATTACCAAATGAGATGAAGAATAATTGCTCGTGACTATAGTGCTCCAGACCGGGTAAACGCATTTTCTCTTTGCCATTCTCTTTGACGAATAGACGATAGGCATAAAAAGCCTCACGCATCCCACCATTATCGGCAATATTTTCTCCCAAAGTTAGTTCACCGTCGATCTGCAAATACATAGACATTCTTTAGAAACAATTCAATCACTTATTGCAAATCGCTCACATATTCATCAATATCTTCAAGATAGAAATTTTTATACTGCTCAATAAAGCATTCGGTACGATTAACATATTCATTGATGGTCTCATTCGACCACCACTGCACCATGTTGCCATTCTTGTCAAACATACGTCCGCTATCATCGAAGCCATGGGTCAATTCATGACCCAAAATTGTGCCAATCGAACCATAATTTAGAGCTCTAAATTTTCAGTTAAATACACATATATAAATATTTTACATTTATTTAATAAATTAGTAGGAACTCGTACAAAAGGTAAAATATAAGAAAAAGTGTTAGTGCTGAATAACTAAAAACTACAATAAACAAGAACAAGTAGGACAAGGCAAAAGTCGGGTGGTTCTGTCTATACAGTACCCTACACCTACCTTATAAGTATAAATTGGGAGCTTTATTTAATTCTGAACCGAATTTGATGGACTTCGCTGGAGGTTTTCAAAGAGATTATAAAGCAATCCGTATCAAATTTCAAGCAAAATTGTTCAAAATATAATAAAATATAATAAAACTATTGTTAAAAAGGCGTTAAGTTAGACCATGCCGAACTTTGGATACCCGCCACGGGTATATATGTAAACCACCATTCGTCATAATCCGGTGAAAAATGTATAATTTATACCCACATAGCAGCTTTATCGAAATATGGTCCAATTTTGGCCAAATTCGATAGGGATATTGACTGGTCATATTGTTTAATTTTGTCACATTGTTCAATTTTGTAGTCACAATGTTCAATCTTGTACAGCAAAATATTGGTGTTTTTGGTAGCCATATCCAAATATAGATCGATTTGAACCATATACGACACGGATGTCGAAAAACCCAACATATGTCACTGTGTAAAATTTGAGAGAAATCGGATTATAAATGAACCTTTTATAGGGCCAAGACTTTAAATCGAGAGATAGGACTATATGGCAGCTATATCCAAATCTGAACCGATCTGTGCCAAATTGCAGAAAGATGTCGAAGAGCTGAACGCCACTCACTGTCCGAAATTTCGGCGAAATTGGACAATGAATGCGCCTTTTATGGCCCAAAATCGAGAGATCGGTCGATATGGCAGCTATATCCAAATCTGAACCGATCTGGGCCAATATGGAGAAAGTTGTCAAAGAGCCGAACGCAACTCACTGTCCGAAATTTTGGCGTAATCGGACAATAAATGAGCCGTTTTATGGGCCCAAAACATTATACCGAGAGACCGGTCTATATGGCAGTTATATCCAAATCTGGACCGATCTGTGCCAAATTACAGAAAGATGTCGAAGGGCCCAACGCAACTCACTGTCCCAATATTCGGCGAAATCGGACAATGAATGCGTCTTTTATGGCCCAAAATCGAGAGATCGGTCTATATGACAGCTATATCCCAATCTGAACCGATCAGGGAAATTCAGAAAGTTGTCGAAGTGCCGAACGCAACTCACTGTCCCAAATTTCAGCGAAATCGAACAATAAATGCGCCTTTCATGGGCCCAAAACCTTAAATCTAGAGATCGGTCTATATGGCAGCAAAATCGGATAATTAATGTGGCTTTTATGGGCCTAAGACCCTAAATCGGCGGATCGTTCTATATGGGGGCTATATCAAGATATAATCCGATATGACATCTTCGAACTTAACCTGCTTATGAGCAAGACAAGAATCTGTGCAAAGTTTAAGCTCAATATCTCTATTTTTAAAGTTGTAGCGTGATTTCAATTGACAGACGGACAGACATGGCTATATGGGCTTAGATTTTTACGCTGATAAAGAATAGATATATTTACTTTATAGAGTCGGAAACAGATATTTCGATGTGTTGCAAACGGATTGACAAAATGAATATACCCCCATCCCTCCGAGGTGAGACTCTTTTTTGTCCACATGCAAGTTAAGTTCGAAGATGGGGTATATCGGACTATATCTTAATATAGCCCCCATATACACCGATCCGCCGATTTAGGGTCTTAGGCCCATAAACGCCCCATTAATTATCCGATTTTGCTAAAATTTGATACATTGAGTTGTGTTAGGTCTTTCGACATCCTCATTCAATTTGACCCCGATCGGTTCAGATTTCGATATAGCTGCCTTATAGACCAATCTCTTGGTTTAAGGTGAATTTATTGTCCGATTTTGCCAATATTTGGACAGTGAGTTGTGTTAGACCCCTCAATATCTCTCTTCAATTGGATCACATCGGTCCAGATTTGGATATAGCTGCCGTATATACCGATCTCTCTATATAATGTTTAGGGCCCATAAAAGGCGCATTAATTGTCCGATGTCGCCGATATTTAGAACAGTGAGATATGTTAGACCCTTCGACATCCTCCCTTAATTTGGACCCGATCGTTCCAGATTTCGATATAGTTTCCATATAGATCTCCCACTGATCTTTCGATTTAAAGTTTTGGGCTAATAAAAGCCGAATTTACTGCTCGATTTAGCTTAAATTTGACAAAGTGACTTATGTTAGGCTTTTTGAATCCCTGTCGTTTAAGGTTCAGATCGGTTTTTATTTGGATATAGCTACCAAAAAGACCAATATTTTGTTCTACAAAATTGAACAATAGCTTGTATTTATTAGACCACTCAACATCCGTACCGAATTTGGTCCAAATCGGACCATATTTCGATATAGCTGCTATGGGACATATATTATGGATTTTTCACCGGATTATGACGAAAGGTAGTTTACATATATACCCGGGCTGGTGGGTATCCAAAGTTCGGCCCTGCCGAACTTGACGCCATTTTACTTGTTGGTGTATCACAATGGACAAATTGGTATCTGAGTGAACCCATCTATGGTGGGCAAACTATTCAACCTTACCCAACGAATTACCCTAAAATAGTGCTTGCAAAAAGCTAGCAAATTTTAAGAGTTTGGTAAATGAGGGCTGCAGAGGTTAAATTAAGGACACTTTTGAAAATAGGAACCAATTTTGTCAATTGAACTTTGCAATTTGATATGAAGTTCGGAGAAAATTTTTTGGGAAGGAATTTGCGACTCCGAATTATTGTATTTGGTCTCATAGAAACATCTTTTGAATGTTTGGGTATTCCATTTTTCTAGAAATTGGGTACTCGAGCATTGGTATAAGACACAATAAAGTACATATCTATATTTATGAACACCATGATATTTTAAACCCATCTTTATCAGCCTGTCTGGCAAAATTCCGTTAGTTTTTTGCTATGTAATGCTAGCTGCTCGAAATTTCAAACAAATGCTTTTTATTGATGTAGAACAGTTGACCCAGATCGCGAAGCAATATTTTCAGTTGCATTTCTGGTAAACCCGCGGGTGAGTTTTGTTTCTAAGGACCTAATGGTCCTAACATTAACCTCAAATTAATTTTCCAAGAGCGTTACATATGTGAACCATGTTTCATCGAAATAGAGGTGTGGCCTAAATAACGCACTATTCGCAAAAATTTTTAGTTAAAAATTTCAATAAACTTTTTATTGGTCCAATTAACAAATTTATTGATATTTCGGAAATTTTAACCATTTTTTTATTTCGATCAATTAAAAAATTAATTAAAAATTTTTATAATTTTTTTAATTGGATCAATTAAAAAATTATTGGATATTTCAAAAATTTTCAATAATTTCTTGTATTGAATATGCATTTTTTATTTTAAAATTTTATCAACGACCTTTTTCAAAAACCGTGATTGATATTATCAGTTTTGTGGTTGAAGCAGTTTCAATTAAAATATTAATACGATCAATTAATTTCGTGATTGAAACCGAATTTTATTTTATGACGAAATAAGAATATCCCTATCCTATGGGGGAGCGTTTTAAAATCCATAGAGATTCTATGTTGTGACCTCCCATTAAAGTATAAAATTTTAATGAAAAATTTTCCAGAACATAGAATGATATTTTTTCCAAATGCAACATTTCGCTGATTTTTTCCATAAACAAAATTGTAATAAACCGTTTTCAAACAAAATTTTAATGCAATTTTTTTAGAGAAATTTTAAATGAAATCCTTTTTAAAAACAAAATTTTAATACAAAATTTTCTGAACACAGAATTAAAAGGATATTTGAAGAAATTTTTAGAGACAACATTTTAATGATATTTTTCTTAAATTTTTCTAAAGACAAAATCTCAACGCAATTTTCTCTAAGGACAAAATTTTAGTGGGATCTTCACGACAAAATTTTTACAGAACTTTTTCTTAACACAAAATTCTAATGAAACTGTTTCTTAAAACAAAAATTTAAAAAAAGATTTAATTAAGATGAATTTGTTTTCTATAACTAAACTTTAATTAATTCCAAGAAAATTATCCATGAAATGTTACTGTTTTTTTTTTTATTATATGTTTTTTATACCCTCAACCATAAGATGGGGGGTATACTAATTTCGTCATTCTGATTGTAACTACTCGAAATATTCGTCTGAGACCCCATAAAGTATATATATTCTTGATCGTCTTGAAATTTTATGTCGATCTAGCCATGTCCGTCCGTCCGTCTGTCTGTCGAAAGCACGCTAACTTCCGAAGCAGTAAAGCTAGCCGCTTGAAATTTTGCACAAATACTTCTTATTAGTGTAGGTCAGTTGGTATTGTAAATGGGCCATATCGGTCCATGTTTTGATATAGCTGCCATATAAACCGATCTTGGGTCTTGACTTCTTGAGCCTCTAGAGTGCGCAATTCTTATCCGATTGGGATGAAATTTTGCATTATGATATCCAACAACTGTGCCAAGTATGGTTCAAATCGGTTCATAACCTGATATAGCTGCCATATAAACCGATCTTGGGTCTTGACTTCTTGAGCCCCTAGAGTGCGCAATTCTTATCCGATTTGAATGAAATTTTGCACGACGTGTTTCGTTATTATGTCCAACAACTGTGTCAAGTATGGTTCAAATCGGTCCGTAACCTGATATAGTTGCCATATAAACCGATCTTGGGTCTTGACTTCTTGAGCCCCTAGAGTGCGCAATTCTTATCCGATTTGAATGAAATTCAAATCGTTATTATGTCCAACAACTGTGCCAAGTATGGTTCAAATCGGTCCGTAACCTGATATAGTTGCCATATAAACCGATCTGGGGTCTTGACTTCTTGAGCGTCTAGAGTGCGCAATTCTTATCCGATTGGAATGAAATTTTGAACGACGTGTTTTGTTACGATATCCAACAACTTGCCAAGTATGGTTCAAATCGGTGCATAACCTTATATAGCTTTCATATAAACCGATCTTGGGTCTTGACTTCTTGAGCCTCTAGAGGGCGCAATTCCTATCCGATTTGAATAAATTTTGACACGTAGTATTTTATTATGATATCCAACAACTGTGCAAAGTATGGTTCAAATCGGTTCATAACCTGATATAGCTGTCATATAAACAGATCTGGGGACTTGACTTCTTCAGCTTCTAGCGGGCGCAATTCCTACCCGATTTGGCTGAAATTTCGCAAGACGGTTTTTATTGTTACTTTCAACCACTATGTCAAATAAAATACATGTCGGTTCATAACCTGATATGGCTGCCATATAAACCCATCTGGGATCTTGACTTCTTGAACCTCTAGAGGTCGCAATTATTATACGATTTGGCTGAAATTTTGTACGACGGATTCTTTCATGACCATCAACATACGTATTTATTATGGTCTCAATCGGTCCATAGCCCGATACAGCTCCCATATAAATCGATCTCTCTATTTTGCTTTTTGAGCTCACAAAGAGCGCAATTCTTATTCGAATTGGCTGACATTTTACACAGGTTTCCAACATATAATTTAATTGTGGTCCAAACCGGACCATATCTTGATATCGCTCTAATAGCAGAGCAAATCTTTTCTTATATCCTGTTTTGCCTAAGAAGAGATGCCGGGAAAAGAACTCGACAAATGCGATCCATGGTGGAGGGTATATAAGATTCGGGCAGGCCGAACTTAGCACGCTTTTACTTGTTTTTGTTTTTTCAATTCATGCTCGAGATATTTTTGTTTTTACATCCTCCACCATAGGATGGGGGTATTTTAATTTCGGCATTCCGCTTGAAACACATCGAAATATTGATCTGAGACCCAACAAAGTATGTATATTCTTGGTCGCCTTGACATTTTGAGTCGATTTAGCCACGTCCGTCAGTCTGTCTGTCTGTCGAAAGCACGAAGGAGTAAAGCAAGGCATGTGAAGTTTTGCACAAATACTTCCTACTAGTATAGAACGGTAAGTGTCATATCGGTTCACGTTTTGATATAGCTCCCATATAAACCCGATTATACTTCTTGAGCTTCTAGAGAGCACAATTCTTAACCGATTTGTCTGAAGTGCTTTGCGTGAATTGTTTTGTTTTGACTTCCAATAACTTTGTCATGTATGGACGAACTCGGTTTATATATACTGATATAGCTCCCATATGAATTGATCTGGCGGAGGGTATAAAAGATTCGGCCCTGCCGACCTTAGCACGCTTTTACTTGTTGTATTTATTTTACTTATTAATATTTCAATGGAATGTATTTTCAGAATATGATATATTTAAATGAAACGCAAAACACGATTTTCAAATACGAAATATCAATAAATTCTTGAAATAAAAACAAAAAGACCTCGACCTTGAACTTAGAAACAGCATAGTTCCATATAGCAGTCTACTATAAAATAACAACATTAATTTTTTTATACCCACCAACAAATAATGTTGGTATACTCATCTAATCATTCCGTTTGTAACTCCTCGAAAAATTCATCTGGGACCCTAAAATGTATATATTCTTGATCGTCTCGACGTTCTGAGTGGATTTAGCCATGTCCGTCAGTCCGTTTGTTGAAATCACGAAAGCAGTTTACGTAGATCGTTGAGGATTCCAAATAAGCCATGGTTTAGATATAGCTCCCATATAAACCGATCTCCCGATTTGACTTCTTGAGCCTTTACAAGACGCAGTTGTTGTCCGATTTGGCTGAAATTTTGCACGTGGCGTTCCGTTATGACTTTCAACAAGTGCGCTAAGTACAGTTCAAATCGGTCTAGAACCTGATATAGCTCCCATATAAACCGATCTTCAAATTTGACTTCTTGGGCCCCTGGAAACCGCAATTTTTGTCCGACTTGCGGTTACGACTTCCAACAACTGTGCCAAATACTGTCCAAATTATATAGATCTCATGTTAACCGGTCTCTCGATCATCCTTGTTCGGTTCCTGGAAGCTTTAATTTTTCTAGTTTGAAATAAGTTTGGTATGTAGAAAAAAATTATGCGCTTCAACTTAATTTATTTTGTATAAATTTTTAACAGAATCCATGGTGGTGGGCTCCCAAGATTCGGTACGGCCCAACTTAGCACGCTTTTACTTGATTTATTGTAAACAATTTTTTAAATTTAATTTTTTTTTAATGAACATTTTTTAAATACTTTTCTCGGAGTGGTAGTTGATATAGAATCAGCTTTTCTTTTTGCGATTCGTAAATCACAAATTGTCGTTTTCCGTGTATAACTCCCCCATATATCGGTTTGGTATATTTTATATATTAATTTATGTTCGTATTCGTCCTAACATATCCATCGATATTGTAGTAGTGGCAGTCTTATATCATATAATCAATTTTTGTTCATTGTGATAGCACTGTGACCATAAACCATAACCTATGGTGGTAATCCAACCCATAACCTCTGCATTGGTGTATCTAAGCTCACTACCAATTCAGCTACCGGAACTCTCTTATTGATGTAATTCACTGGGAATTGCAAATGAGTGGATTATTCGATTTTGCCTTCTATGCCCAAATTTGTTCGCCAGAGGATCAGCTTATGGACCAATTTGAACTATCCTTAGCACAGTTGTTGTAAAGAAAGTTGTAACAAAACACCTCATGCAAAATTTCATCTGTATCGGATAATAATTGCGCCTTCTAGTGGCTCAAGAATTCAAGACCCCAGATTGGTTTATATGGCAGCTATATCAGGTTATGGAACGATTTGAACCATTCGTAATACAGTTGTTGGAAGTTATAACAACAAATCGGATAAGAATTTCTCCCTATAGAGCCTCAAGAAGTCAAGACCCCAGATCGGTTTAAATGGCAGCTATATCAGGTTATGAACCGATTTGAACTATTCTTAGCACAGTTGTTGGAAATCATAATACAACACCTCATGCAAAATTTTAACCAAATCGGATAAGAATTGTGTCCGCTAGCGGTTCAAGAAATCTAGACCCCAGATAGGTTTATATGACAGCTATATCAGGTTATGGACCGATATAGCCCAACCATACTTGGCCCAGTTGTTGAAAGTCACAATAAAACACCTCATGCAAAATTTCAGCCAAATCGGATAAGAATTGTGCCCTCTAGCGGCTCAAGAAGGCAATATCCCAAATCGGTTTATATGGCAGCTATTTAAAAACGTGGACCGATATAGCCCATTTACAATCCCAACCGAACTACACTGATAAGAAGTATTTTTGCAAAATTTCAAGCGGCTAGCTTTACTCCTTCGAAAGTTAGCGTGCTTTCGACAGACAGACGTACGGACATGGCTAGTTCGACTTAAAATTGCATGACGATCAAGAATATATACACTTTATAGGGTCTTAGACGAATATTTCTAGAAGTTATAAACAGAATGACGAAATTAGTATACCCCCCATCCTATTAACATTTTCAAATTATCTTTTACATTTTACCAACTAAACATAGCAGAAAATGTTTCCTTTTTTAAGGCAAAAATTACTGGTATCCCAATTTCAGCGGACTTTTTGCTGTCTCAGCAAACTTTCTTGCTCTTTTTACTTACAAATTTCTCTGAGTGCATGAACACGTAAATGAAGATGTCTTCTACATCGAATTTACACCCACGAATTTTGCCCTTTAAGTAAATAAAACATTATCTCATTTACAAGGAGATAGGTGGCACCGTAGGTACCTTCTATCTTCTGCTGAAAAGAACAATTTCTGCCTTAGACCTTCCACTTTCGATCGACCGTAGGCCGTCGTACGTAGATATTCATGAAGTAGGTCTCTGAGAGAGCCGAGAAACTATTCCCAAGCAGCGATAGCCACATAATATGCAACCCACTTTTTTTTCAGGGAAGATAAAATATAGCAAATGGCTTGAGGCGACTCTGTGCTTACCCATCTGAGATGATTGCTCTATAACACGAAAATTCCAAAAACAAATTGAAGTCAAAAATGTTTTGTTTACAACAAAAGATGTTTTGTCATACGAAATGAAGAATTGTTTACTTTGTTCATCTCTTATGTCTCTACCATTTGGCAAAGGGAATGAGGGAGTTAGAGTGCAGAGGCGTAAGCTCAAATGTCTCACTTTTGGTTTGCATTCTTAATTGGCATAGGTTTTTATATCTTAGTTCATTTGTTTAGAGAGAGATTCCAATTGCGTCTGTCGGTCCATTTTAATATATGTATAAAGTTCAGATAACAATATTTGTTGACCTAGAGACGAAGCCTATCGAAACTGTAAAATATCGTTTGAGATTAAGATATAGCTCTGTTATATATTTTTGCCCGCTTTGGAAAAATGTGGTAGTTCTTTAAACAATCTTCACGAAATTCGGGATACAGTATTCTCTTAACTGTTGATAAATTTCCTAGACATTGAACGCTTGAGCAGACATTTTTTGTATTCGTCACAAATTCGTGCATGAATTTATCATGAAAGGTTTTGCACTTTAGCCGTAAATAAAACTCTAAGGTTTCTTATAAAAGAAGTTTACTTGTCGAAAATTTCGTTCATTGCTAATGAATTATTTTTTTGTGTGTTGGTATTGAATTGGTGCATATATTGGTGGTCCACGAAATGTTTTATTACTCACTCCAAGCCCAAGTCATAGAAGGGATAATGCAGTATTGCAATTGGTATAGCTGCAAATATGGAGATATTAATAAAGGAATATATTCAATTAATATTAAACAAAAAAGACATAAATATAAACGTAAACCACTTAATTGATCCCGTTTTTGGGTGTCCAGCCATTGATTACAATATCATGCAAACACACATCTGACAGCTCACAGACAGAACAACTGCCTGGCTGTGAATGTGGAATACTCACTTATTGCATTTGCTTGGAATGTATGAAATGCATTGACATTCGTAGGTGATGTGGCCCATCCAAAGCCATCTGGAACATGGAAATTATTAAGTTTATCCTGCATTTGCCAACGGAGCACACCAATCATATTCTCGAGATGGGTTGAGGCATTGACATGGACACCCTCATAGTGTTCGTCCAAAGCCGAGCCGTTGGTAATCCATTCGGGATAGCCAATGAAACTTTTCATTTCCGCAGACTTTTGCAAAGTCTCGTGCTTCGTTGGCTCATCCATCCACGAGGTAGAACGTACCAAATTGTTGAACGACCTCCGTATGTCGTCCAGCATACGACGTACGTTCGGCAATTTGTGACGCGTGAAGTCGTCATCTGCCAATGCATAACTAAGGGCCATGCCCATGAGACTATTGATGCCATGGGCACAGTAGATGGAGCGCGGCGAACTGCCTTCAGTGCCAATAACCAGCCGCATATACTCGGCATGTAGCAGACGCATTTCACTGGTGGTATGTAGGATTAGTTCTTCCACCGCACTCAGCCACAGATAGAACTCGAGATGTGAGCTTGGCAAATCCTGCAGATATTCGAGAATGGTTTGCAGATACAAAATGTCCGAGTTGCTAGTGATTACTTCCATGGTATCAGAATTAAATTTAGTGCTGTTGGAACCACCGTCGAACATCAGCTGCAGATACTCCTCCCAGTTGAGCAATGATTTGGTTGACAAGAGTTTGTCTGTCAGGTTCTGGAAATCTTGAACCGATTTATAAACCAAATCGTCGATAGGATTTTTTGCGCTTTCGGTTGAATTTTCGGCGATACTTTTTAGCTGAAAAAATGAAACATCATATGCATATAAATTTTACAAAAAAAGCAAGCGTTACACAAACAACACAATATACACACATAAAGGAAACATGTTTTGTCGATATGTTTATTAAAGAATGTTAATTCAAGTTAGGTTAGATTGAAAAGATACTGTCGACTGCCGAATCTATTCTGCAAAAGGCACCCGTAATGCTATGTGGCCCTAGTGACCTTCTTTTTGCTTCCTCTCTGTAAAAGCCCCGTCTTTCACGATTCGGACCCCCTTTAGGGGTTTCGTTATCCTACCGACCCTTTTATTATTCCACAGTTCCACAATTGGAGGAATTGAACAGCCACCATTTTAAGTTTGAACAAAAAATATACCACCAAAATATTAGCGTGCCCACCCACGGTTCCAAATCAGCTACCAAAAAGTTTTCCCGATAATAAATCGTAATTATTTGTGACGCTAGGTTCAATATAAGCGATTGGAGAGCGCCATCGGCGGCCACCGCTGCCCATAGTATCATTTAAGATGGAAGATTACTTTGGGTGGCCGTTCATAGGCTCAAATTGTTGCAAAGGTTTTTACAACAGCGACGCTACAAAAGTAGACCGTTAAGAACAGCAAACGGAGCCGAAATTCCGAGTCAGCGGCCTAATTGTTTTCACCGAAAAATCATTTTCAGCGATAGAGCACATTTCTAGCTGAATGGCTTCGTCAATTAGCAAAATATGCGTTATTTGTCAGACAGCAATCCACTTCTGATTTCATAAAATCGGATTTTAGTTATATGTAGCTGCTATATAGACCGATTTCCTGTTATGTGCCCAATACTCTTTATCGGGAGATCGATCTATATGGCAGCTATATCCAAATATGGTCCGATCTGGACGACGTTCGACAAAAAGGTGTAAAGGTCTATCAAAACGCACTGTTTCAAATTTGATCAAAATAGGATGAAAAATGCTCTTTTATGGGCTCAATACCCTATATCGGAAGATCGGTCTATATGGCAGCTATATCCAAATATCGTCCGATCTAGACGATATTCAACAAAACGTTATAGAGGGGTGCCAAAACTCGATGTGCTAAATTTCATCGAAATAGGATGAAAAATGCTATTTTTATTGGCTCATTACACTATATCGGGAGATCGGTCTATATGGCAGCTATATCCAAATATGGTCCGATCTAGATCATATTTGACAGGGGTCTACCGGAGCACACTGTGCCAATTTTCATTGAATTCGGGTAAGAAATGGATTTTTTATGGACTACATACCCTATATCGGGAGATCGGTCGGTCGTCTATAGGGCAGCTATATCTAAATATAGTCCGATCTGAACAGCACTTCATAGAAATGGGAAGGGATCTACTAGAACTCACTGTGCCAATTTTCATCGAAATCGGAGGAAAAATTACCAATTTATTGCCTAAAGTTTTAAGTCTGGAGATCTGGTCTATATAGCGGCTATATATAACTAATTATGAAATCAGAAGTTTAGGTTTTTATACAAAGAATCAAAATCATCAAAAAAATGTTTGCACAATGTTTTTATACCCAAGATATCTGCAATTTGACGCCTTACACTATTTCCTGTGAGGCCACCTCAAGTCTATGGTCTAAGCCAAGTAGCCAGTGAACCAGGAAGTAATTCTGAGTCGATCGGTACACTATTGACTGCCAAAGTAGTGGTTCCAAGTGTAATTGGTGTTATATTACTTTGTGCTCAAATTAAATAATTATATTCTATGATGCAAAATCCTCCAATGGATCCAAAAAAATCACTTTTTCCAATTTTGGAAGTAGTGGCACGTATTATCGTTAAACGATGGTCATAATTTGTCATTTTTGGATTATTGGAATCAAAAGGAAAAAAATGTTTTTTGGGACACTCTAATGTATATACATTACGTCATAGTCCACAAGTCGAGCAACTAATAAGGGACATTTTTTAAAAGCAAACGACGCAAGGCAACGGAATGACTTAACTATTCCATCGCCCATTCCATGGTTAAAATTACCACAAAGCTGGCCATGCCTATTATTTAGATTGTCTCCTCTGATTCAAATTAAAACTTTTATACCCTTCTCCATATGATCGGCTGTATACTTATATAGTTATACAGTATGAAACATTTCGAAATATTGAAAATTTTTCGACATTCTCAGTCGATCAATACAAGTCTGTCCGTCTGCCGAAATCACTGTTGAATGTGAAAGAAGTAGCCATCCGTCACAGAAACTTTGTCTTCAGGATTGCAAATAGGCCAAATCGATGCATATTTGGATATAACCCCGAATTTTCCCCGTCCACCGATTTGAACCCTTGAGCCACTATATAAATCTGGAAAGTGAAACAATCACACCAAAACAGCCCAGATAAAAAGCTTCCTTGATTTCAATTTTTGAGTTCCTAGAGGCATCAAATCTTTTATTTTTCCAAATAATACAAAAATATACTGAATTGCATAGCGCATATTTTTAACCGAATTCATAGTGGTATGTGCCTAAGGTTCGTCCAAGCCGAACTTAGGCGATTTTTGTAGTTTAATATTCCAATGTAAAACAATCAATTGAATAATTACCATATTTATTTATTTTTTTGACACATGCTTGCATAGGCTTCAAGTAAATAAAGGTGGCTTCAAATTCTGTCAATGAATAGATAGTCATTGCAGACGGCGGACACATAATCAATGATTTCAGAAAGGATATACATTTATAAATATAGTTCTGGGACGTGAAGCATAAAAATGTGGCCTGTGTTTAATTTAGAAGAACAATATGCCGAGCACCCAACCATTAAACGAGAAGAAGTTCAAAAACTTCATCAATGGCTGAAAGCCCAACCACATTTGCCTGACTTATTGGAACAGGAGGCTCTTCTATTCTATTATGCCTGTGACCATGAAATGGAACGCGCTAAACATGTGATCGATAAGCACTACACATTTCGTACACATGCTGTAGACTTTTTTGGTAATTTGGATCTGGAATCACCTAAATTAGTTCAAGCCCAGAACACAATGTAAGTAGGCACAAAGTGTATTGATCCAAAGTATTTTTCCTTGTTTTTTTTTATTTCTTTAAGGGCTTCCTTCCCATTGAATGAATCGACGCCAAAGGGATACAGAGTTACAATAACCAAGTTAACCGAAACTGATGCGGCAAAATACGATTTCGTGGATTCCTTAAAGTTGTAAGTTTCGGCCCACCATTTGTGGGGGACATTGCGTCAATTTTTATACCCTACACCACTTCTGTGGTACAGGTATTATAACTTAGTGAATTAGTTTGTAACACCCAAAAGGGAGAGAGATAGACCCTTTGATAAGTATACCGACCGTCTGCCTGTCCGTCTGTCCATGTAATTTGTGTGGAAACTACAGGTTGCAATTTTCATCTGATCATCTTCAAATTTTCGGGTTTTTCAGCCTAGAGATGAAGCCTATTGAAATTGGAAAAAATCGGTTCAGATTTGGATATAGCTCCCATATATATGTTCGTCCGATTTGCAGAAATAATGTTATAAAATGGTCATTTGTTACCTGATTCTCTTGAAATTTGGCAGAAACAATTTTCTAATGACTCTCGACATTAAAGGTGAATTTAATGAAAATCGGTTTAGATTTAGCTATAGCTCCCATATTAATGTTCGTCCGATTTTGAGAAATATTGTAAGAAAGTGGCCATTTTTTAACCGATTCTCTCAAAATTTTGCAGGAAGGATTTTCTTATGACGCTCGATATAACTCGTGATTTTCATAGAAATCGGTTCAGATTTAGAAATAGCTGTCATATATGTATATCGCCAGATTTTCACCCCAAGAGCCATTGCCAGCGCATTGTTTGATCAATCTTGTCAACATTTTGCACAACGCTCTCCTCGGCGACTACCAAATTATCTGATAAGTTTGCCCGAAATCGGTTCAAAATTAGATATAGCCCCCATATTCGTCAGATTTTGGATAATTTGCAATAATGTTGTCATTTGTCAATCATGGTTATTACAGTTTGAACATATTTGCTCGCCGAGGTCCATCAAAATTAGTTCAAAATTCGATATAGCTCCCATATTATACTTAAAGGGTAGGTGTAGGGTATTATACAGTCGGCAGTGTTTTGCCCTTCCCTACTGGTTTACACATAAACTAAAAAAAGGGTACATAAACTCCCATGTAAAGCGATTTTCCAATTTCATTTTTTGAGACCCTTTACAACTTAAATATAATACAAATTGCTATGTAAACAAGTAAAAAGGCGTTAAGTTCGGCCGGGCCGAACGTTGGATACCCACCACCTCGGGTGGTTTACATATACCTTTCGTCAAAATCCGGTGCAAAACTCATACCTTATGTCCCATAGCAGAAATATGTGGAGGGGCTTAACTTATCTCTTTGTCCCAAATTTCGGCAACATCGGACAATAAATGCGCTTTTTATGGCCCCAAAACCTAAAACCGAGAGATCGGTCTATATGGCAGCTATATGCAAATCTGGACCGATCTGTGCGATAATGCAGAAGTATGTCAAGGGGCTTAACTTAACTTACTGTCCCAAATTTCGGTGACATCGGACAATAAATGCGCCTCTTATGGGCCTAAGAACCCAAATCGGAGGATCGGTCTATATGGCAGCTATTTCCAAATCTTGACCGATCTGAGCCAAATTGATGGAGGACGTCGGAGGGCCTAATACAACGCACTGTCCCAAATTTCAGCAAAATCGGATAATAAATGTAGCTTTTATGGGCCTATGACCCTAAATCGGAGGATCGGTCTATATGGCAGCTATATCCAAATCTAAACCGATCTGAGTCATATTAACGGAGGATATTGAAGGGCCTAAGATAACTAACTGTCCCAAATTTCAGCAAAATCGGATAATAAATGTGGCTTTTATGGGCCTAAGACCCTAAATTGGAGGATCGGTCTATATGGGAGCTATATCCAAATCTGGACCGTTTTGAGCTAAATTGATGGAGGACGTCGGAGGGCCTAAGACAACGCACTGTCCCAAATTTCAGCAAAATCGGATAATAAATGTAGCTTTTATGGGCCTATGACCCTAAATCGGAGCATCGGTCTATATCGCAGCTATATCCAAATCTAAACCGATCTGAGTCATATTGACGGAGAATGTTGAAGGGCCTAAGACAACTCACTGTCCCTAATTTCAGCAAAATCGGATAATAAATGTGGCTTTTATGGGTCTAAGACCCTAAATCGGAGGATCAGTCTATACGGCAGCTATATCTAAATCTAGACCGATCTGAGCCAAATTGACGGAGGATGTCGAAGGGCCTAACACAACTCACTGTCCCAAATTTCAGCAAAATCGGAAAATAAATGTGGCTTTTATTGGCCTTAGACCCTAAATCGGTGGATCGGTCTATATGGGGGCTATATCAAGATATAGTCCGATATAGCCCATCTTCGAACTTAACCTGCTTATGGACAAAAAAAGAATCTGTGCAAAGTTTCAGCTCAATATCTATATTTTTGAAGACTGTAGCGTGATTTCAACAGACAGACGGACGGAGATGTCTAGATCGTCTTAGATTTTTACGCTGATCAAGAAAATATATACTTTATAGGGTCGGAAATGGATATTTCGATGTGTTGCAAACGGAATGACAAAATGAATATACCCCCATCCGTCGGTGGTGGGTATAAAAACATCAAAACTGGATCCCCAAGCTTCTAAATTTTTATTCACTTTGATTGAAATTTTCAATTTAATGTTTCAACACCAGCTATATGAAAACATGGTCCGATATGGCCCATTTACTATCCCAACTGACCTACACTAATAAGAAGTATTTGTGCAAAATTTTAAGCGCCTAGCTTTACTATTTCGAAAATGAGCGTGCTTTCGACAGTCAGACCGACGGATTCACATGGCTAGATCGACTTAAAATGTCATGACGATCAATAATGTATGTACATTATGGGGTCTTAGGCGAATATTTCGTACAAAATGGATGAAGAAATTAGTATATGTTCACTCAATACCATGTGTATTCTAGCATTGGTGGGCAGTGACACAAAAGGTGCTCGAACACGTCAAACTTCACCTTGTGATGGCATAGCCTCTCTCTGAGGCAAGACCTGACTTTACAATGACCAGCCAGGTGTCTTATCAGCAGTCCTAAGTCAACCTCAGGATAAGCGATGTCCATTCTGTATAATATTCGTTCTTCGCCAGACTGAAACCCACATTCGCGCGGTTATCGTAGAAGGCGTCTACCCTACCAAGAAGCTCGCACCGGAAATGGTTCACTGATACCGTGATCTACGCTAATCAGAGATTTATCCTACTCTTGACTTGGTGATCCTATTCAATAAATAAGTTTCCGGAAGCGGCGGGATTACACTAGGGATTTCTCCTTTTTGGGAAAATGGCGTCTAACTCGTCAGGGAGGACACCTCTGGTATATAATATGCGTATAGCGTGCTACCACACTGATTCTCCATCCTTCAACAGAACAGAATAAGGCCCTGAGTCATACAGCAAACTTCGCTCCAACACACCTTTCTACCTGTATACAAAGGACTGAAATCTAGAATGGTACTCAGCTCCTTTTCCTCGACTATGCTTCTTCAGCTTAGTATCTGGTCAAGAGCAATGCCCAAGTACTTGGCTTCTAGGGAGTGGCCGCACTTCTTCATCCCCTAAAAACACCCAGATTATTTTCCTGGTGAGAAGTACAAATCTTTTCTGGAGGAAAAGTACCAGTACTTATGCTAAAATCGTTGCCCCTCGCCAATCCAGAAGGCATCCTTAACGCCACCAGAAAGAGGTTTGTTATAATAATAGTAAATGACAGGCTGCGGAGTAAGAGAGTTCTGACAGCTCTTGTCAGCAGTTTCGCTATTCGCATATTCGATTAATTCCCCATCATGGGCCTTGTCAGCAGGTTCGCGGTTGACCTATTCAATCTCCAATGCACTAATAACCGAGGTGCTTAGAGTTTGAAGCTTGGCGTCAACGCTCGCTACCAGTTGTTCATTCTGAGGTCCTGTTTGGTGAGTCGTTGCCTGTAGACAACATTACATCGAAGAAAATGTATATATGCTCCCAGAAGGAGCATAGGTAAACTTGTATAACCGAAATTCCTCAAAGTTATGTTCATCGTGACCTATTATGTTTACGATTGGGATGAAATTGTGCATGTGAAATATAATCATACCCTGTAATACCCACACCAAACTCAGCTCAGATAGGTCCATCTACATATAATCCATATAAAATCCTAAACTCATACAAAAAAGTTTGCTGAAAATAGCAAACACTGTCTGCTGAATACGGGATGACTATGAGCACCACACAGGCTGGAACTTTGAGCTCCGACTTGTGTGGTGCCCATTGTTATCACGGGAAGCTTAGCTGAAAGCTACCGGGCGCGTCCACAGGTTGCGGATGGTGGAAAGCTCCGTTTTTATACGGAGTAGCTGCAAATGCGGCCGCGGGCAGTCAGCGATTTTCGAGAGGAGAGTCTCAGTGAGGAGTCAGGTGGCACTGGCTCTTAATTAAATACTGAGTGCCAATGATACTCGAGATGACAAGGCGAGTTATTGGCGCCTTCAAACAACCAATGGCCAACATCAGCGTCTGTTCCCAGGTTAGGGGCGGCTGGCGGCAAGCGTCGGATCTCGGAGCAAGCGGCGCGCCACACCGAGGGATACATGCAATCCAACAAACCCATGCGGTTGGGGCGCTGGGTCAGTAACCCGCCCCCGGAAAACATAGAACTACTATGAAAAACAAAGGAATAGTAAAAACGGACCCCCCAACGTTAACGACCCACGCAAATGAAAAAAGGACCATGATTTGCGGATCTGCACCTGGAATGTCCGCACTCTTTATAGAGAAGGTGCAGTATACGCGAGCAAGCCAAATTCTTCAACATCAGCCTTATTTGTGCCCATGCCCCGACGGAAGACAAAGACGAGCAGACCAAGGATATTTTCTACGAGCGCCTAGAGAGAGAATATGACCGCTACCCCGCCCATGATATTAAAATCGTTCTGGGAGATTTCAATGCGAAAATAGGGAAGGAAGACATTTTTGGTTCAACAGTCGGAAAGTTTAGCCTCCACGAGATAATGTCCAGTAATGGGTTGAGGCTCATAGATTTCGCCGCGGCAAAAAACATGGTAGTTAGTAGCACCAGATTTCAACATAAAAATATCCACAAAGCCACATGGCTGTCACGCAATCAAAACACGAGAAACCAAATCGATCACGTTGTGATAGATAGAAGGCATTCATCCAGGCGTGTTAGATGTACGATCGATTCGTGGAGCGAATATAGATTCGGATCATTACCTTGTTGCAGCAAAGGTTCGCACCCGTTTGAACATGGCGAGGAAAGTACGATCTGACACTGCACTGCATTGAAAAGCTGCAGACACAACAAATGGCAGCGGCATACTCCACTCGACTGACCCAACTGCTTGATGAAAGCTCTCCTTGTTCCGATGATATAATGGCGCATTGGCAAACTATTGCCCATTCCATGGAAAATGCCGCGAAATCCGTACTTGGGTACCGAAAGCCTCCTCCAAAAAACCCATGGTACGACCAAGAATGTCGAGATGCTACTGAAGCCAAGAATGCGGCATATAGAGCAACCCTGCAATCAGTAGCAACGCGCCAGATGAAGTATGAAGGTATCGGGAGAAAAGGATAGAGGAGAAACGTCTATTCCGCAGAAAGAAAAAGGAAATGGAAAGACGTGAGTGCAAGCGAATTGAGATGTACAGGAGTCAGAAGGAAGTCCGGAAATTCTACCAAAGAATTAAACACCAAACCGATGGCTTTGGTGCAGGCACATCCTCCTGCAGAGACAAAGAAGGAAATCTGGTAACTGACACAGACAACATGCTGAGGATATGGAAAGAACATTTTACCCAACTGCTAGTGTCTGATGTTGGCGGCGAAGAGGATACTGCAGAACCAATCCCTGATGATGGTATAGAATGTTTACCTCCTAGTCAGAATGAGGTCCAAGTAGCAGTAACCCGACTAAAGAACAACAAGGCAGCAGGAGCCGGCGGGTTACCCGCTGAACTATTTAAGACCGGAGGCGCCACGCTGATAAGGCGTATGCATCAGCTTATCTGCGCAATCTGGCTAGTAGAACGCATACCCGATGATTGGAACCTCAGCATACTATGTCCCGTACACAAGAAAGGAGACAAGACGGAATGTGCCAACTACAGAGGAATAAGTCTCCTCCCCATCGCATACTAGATACTCTCGAGCGTACTGTGTGAAAGATTGAAACCTAAAGTCAATGAGATAATTGGGCCCTATTAATGCGACTTTAGACCAGGTAAATCCACCCTAGACCAGATATTCACACTGCGCCAAATCCCGGAAAAGACCCGAGAAGGACAAATCAACACCCACCACCCCTTTGTTGACTACAAAGCCGCCTTCGATACTCCTTTACGTTCAAAGGTATTTCAAGTCATGTCTGAGTTTGGTATCCCTGCAAAATAAATAAGACTCTGCAGGATGACACTTGTTGATACGCGTTCCTCAGTAAGAATAGGAAAAAATCTCTCCGAACCATTTAATACCAAACGAGGTTTCAGACAAGGAGACAGCATCTCGTGTGATCTCTTTAATATCCTGCTGGAGAAGATTATACGAAACGCAGAAGTGAATAGATATGGCACACTAATCACAAGAGAGCACATGCTATTCGCCTATGCCGACGATATCGATATCATAGGTCGGTCACCGGAAGTAGAGAAGTAGAGTCAGTGAAAATGGGTCTGGCAGTAAATGGAGATAAGACGAAATGGATGGTTTCCACTCCCAAAATGCCTTGTACAACCGAGCAGATAAAGAACATGGAGAAAGTTGGGAACGACAACTTTGAGATAGTCAGTAACTTTATCTACCTCGGCATCGCCGTAACCGAAACGAATGACACCAGTTTTGAGATAAAGCGAAGAATAATACTGGCAAACAGATACTACTTTGGACTAAGTAAGCAGTTTAGAAACAAGGCCACCTCTCGACGGACGAAGACTACACTTTACAAGACACTGATACTACCCGTGCTGTTATATGGTTCTGAAGCATGGGTACCTGTGAAAGCAGATGAGGCAGTGCTTGGAGTATTTGAGAGAAAGATTCTTCGTAAAATATATGGACCACTTTGCGTTAACGGAGAATATAAGCGACGTATGAACCACGAGCTGTATGAGCTGTATGACGATGATAGCATAGTTACACGCATCAAAATACAACGGTCATGTTGTCAGAATGGATGAAGAAGCTCCAGCAAAGAAGTCTTTTGAAGGCAAACACGGTGGTACACGCAAACCGGGAAGACCAAAAGCCCGATGGAAAGATCAAGATGTGGGAGACATCTCGAAACTTGGTGTCAGAGATTTTAGAATGAGCGCAGATGATCGAGGCGCTTGGAACGCTATTCTACGTTCGGCTAGTGGAAGAAATATTCTGTCATAGCCAATTAAAGTAAAAGTAAGTCTGCTGAATATTAGTAGTTAATTTGCTGCTATTGTAGCAGTAGTTCTGCAATTACAGCAATAGTACTGCAATTTCAGAGTAGCAGGCCTACTGCTGAGACGACTGTTGTTTGCTGAAAATGACCACTGAAAGTATACTTTCCATATTCTGTTTTCTTTGAATATGTACACAAAAGACAAATGTCAGTCATGTGAACATTAGTAGAGCAATAACAAAAAATGCGAGCAAGCTCAGCCACATTTCGAAATGTGTACCAATGGATGGATCAGGTAGCTTCTCTACAGTAATATTCCACAAATTAAAATCATCTCTCCCAACAAAATTTCTAAAAATGGCTAAAGTAATCAAAACAACTAACAAGCAACCATAAAAAGTATAATACAAAATTTTTCCAGCAGATTTTTGTACTCAAAGCAGCAGATTGCGTTAGTTGAAATAGCAGTAAGAAATGTTTTCTAACACAGCTGCCCTATGTTTGCTGAAACAGCAGGAAGGTCTACTTTCCCATTTTTAGCAGACAAAAACTGCTGTTTTACCAAACATTTTTGATGTTTTGAATAACAAATTTGGCCGAGTGTATACCTTGATTTGACTCTTTGAGCCCATAGAAGCTTCAATTTTTATCCGATTTGGTACGAAATAGATATAACGAATACCTAAACCGATCCGATTTTGAGCACCAACAATATTGGGCTGAAATTAGGGTCAATAAATAGGTTTCGATCGATATGAAGTCTAGGTCCATAAAAATATAAAACTCCTGATATCGATTGGTACGTGGATAATAAAATCTGTATCCCGATTCGACTTTTGAAGCCATAGAAGTGCCAATCATTACCCGAGTGAAAATCTTTAAATTAATCCAGATATGTATTCATTTTTACCCGAACCCATGGTGGCGGGTACAAAAGATTCGGACCGGCCGAACTTAGTAAGTTTTTACTTGTCACTTGTTGTTTTCCTAACTCTATGTATTTTTTACAGATTTTTTGCAGCCCAAGATATTTGGCTGCATGAAGTTGGTCTTGTACCAGGAATCATAATTGTAATCGACCTAGCCGGATTTTCATTTCGTCATCTTACCCGAATAGGTATATCACATGTAAAGAAAATTTGCCGTTATGCGCAGGTAAAATTTCTAATGTATTTTTATTGAGAAGCAATTATAACAGATTTTAGTACCGAGTTGTTAACAGTCATACACAATTTACCCCAACTCAGTTCAAATGCTGATTATCTTAAAGGTGGCCTGTAAAATGACTTAAAACTGATTTGCATAACAAATTTCAGCCTAGCACGATATGTGTGATAAGGGGCTAGGCGAGCGTTTATAACGAGGTGTATATATTTGAATGGCACTAATGTCTTATGCAGGCGTAATTTTAGCCAAACGGACAAAAATTTCAGGAGTATAGGCTAAAGAATACGATACGAATATTTAACTATGTTAAATATGGATATACCGAATGATGCAACTAAATTGAAGTATAAGGAGCCGAGTAATCATGCTATATTTAAATGGGGGTGACCTATGTTTGTTTTGTTTTGTTTTTTTTTTTTTTTTTTTGAGAATAATCTATGAACCCAAACTCACGAATAAGGAGATCGATTTATGAATGAGTGTTAATTATACCCTACACCACTACTGTAGTACAGGGTATTATAACGCAGGAAGAGAAATAGACCCATTGATAAGTATACCGATCGACTCAGAATCACTTTCTGATTCGATTTAGCTATGTCCGTCCGTCTGTCTGTCCGTCTTTCCATGTTAATTTGTGTACAAAGTACAGGTCGCAGTTTTCATCCGATCGTCTTCAAATTCGGTACGGGCATGTTTTTGCAAAACGCTTTCCTCGACGACTGCCACAGTATCTGGGGAGTTTGCTCGAAATCGGTTTAGATTTAGAAATAGCTCTCATAAATATATTCGTCTGATTTTGAGAAATATTGCAAAAAAGTGATCATTTGTTATCCGATTCTGAATACGATTCGAAATTTTGCAGGAAGGATTTTCTTATGACTCTCAATATTATTGGTAAATTTCATAGAAATCGGCCCAGATTTAGATATAGCTGTCATATATGTATATCGCCCGATTTTCACTTTAAGAGCCACTGCAAGAGCATTTATTGACCAATCTTGCCAAAATTTTGTACAACGCTTTCCTTGACGACTACCACATTATCTGAGAGGTTTGCTCGGAATCGGCCCAGAATTAGATATATTGTAGCTCCCATATATACGTTCGTCAGATTTTGGGTAATTTGGCATAATGTGGTCTTTTGTCAACCGTAGTTTTTACAGTTTGAACATTTTTGCTCGCCGAGGTTCATCAAATTCGTTCAGAATTGGATATAGGTCCCACATTGGACTTATAGGGATGGTGAAGAGTATTATACAGTCGGCAGCACCCGACTTTTGCCCTTCCTTACTGATTTTTTTTATTGAAATATAGAACCGTGTTTCGGCAAAAATTTCCAAATTTCCGAATTGGTACAATTTCTATAAAATTTGACGCTTTCTACCGTCGTCAGAAGTCAATTGGGGCAAATGGTTTCTTGCCAGCCTCTTTGTCCCAAATATTAATAATGTTCTTCGCAGCACAGAGGTTAGCATGTCTGGCGAGACCATCAGAAAAAATTTTCAGCGGTGGTTTTCCCCTCCTAATGCTGGCAACATTTGTGAGGTATTATGCCATGTAAAACTTCTCTCCAAAAGGGTGTCTCACTGCGGCACGCCGTTCGCACTCGGCTATAAAAAGAAGGCCCCTTATCATTGAGCTTAAACTTGAATCGGACTGCACTCATTGATATGTGAGAAGTTTGCCCCTGTTCCTTAGTGGAATGTTCATGGGCAAAATTTTTGCATTTGCATTTTACTTCACTTTCACATTTCATTTCATCCCATATTGTCCCAATCAGTAAATATATCCTGTTGACAGTGTTTTGGGGGTGATGAGTCCCCCAGACACCTTGGACCAAATTTTAATCTGATTTGTACTCTACTTTCAAATACCTTTCATTTGATACTCAATTTGTGAAAATGTCCATTTGTTATTTGGGGGTGGAACGGCTCCCGAAAAATTGGGCCCAAATGCAAATCCGCACTCTACTCTTATAAAACATTCCATATTGTCCTAATCGTGTTAGGTGTCAATTTGGAATATTTTGTGGATGGGAAGCTCCCCCAGATTATTTTAACCCGTGTTTTTTTTTGGGTACCATAAGGTTCCAAATAAAATTTTTTTAATGGGATGCATTCATTTTCCAGATATCGCATTTTTGAAAACTTGGATGAGGGGAAGGGTCCAATAGATATCTCTGAAACTAGGTTGGATTTTTTAACTTTGAAAAAGTTTTGAGAGAACGGAGAAATAAAACGTATCACACAAACTCACTTTAGATTTTCTTGAATTTGTTTTGGTCGGTTCTTTGTACTGTAGTGGTAGAGCGTTTGACTGTATGACGGCCTTTAATACACGGCGATGTCTACAAAATTATGTTTGTTAGCACAGCATAACTTTTTAAGTGGCAAATTTTTGACACAGCTATATGGACCATACTCATTGGGCATCTAGAAGTCAGAAAATTAAAACACCCATAGCCATTTTGAACTATTCTATTTGATAAGTTTAAGTTTTACTTTCTCCATTTACAGGAAGTAGTTCCAGTTCCGTTACTTGAAATGCATTTTGTGAATCCCTCTTCCATTGTGGGAAAGATAATGAAACTACTCAAGCCACTGATCAAAAAAGAAAGTAAAAATAAAGTAGTTGTACATTCAAGTCTAGAAAGCCTACACCAGCACATACCTCCCTGCATGTTACCACAGGAATATGGAGGTGATGAACGGTCCTGCGCTGAATTGGCAGAAATCTATTACAAAAAAGTTCGTAAATACCGCCTGAATATTATAGAGTTCAATAGGAGTCGCCATGTCGATGAGAAACTTCGTCCGTCTAAAAATGAATCTGATCTCGTCACTTCTAAGAAAACCTTTGACATTGTAAACTATTTACGAAAGTAATGAGATATAAAGTATATTAAAGCATAGATTGTAAACTCTTAAAAAAAATTAACAACAAACCTTATAAACTCGTATTCAATATTATAGATATATAGAATAAATAAAAACGTGCTAAGTTCGGCCGGCGATATATTAGGTACTCACCACGTCGGCTTCTATGGTCTCAACAATTCATATCAGGATATCGGTATCTAAGGGCCTATAACAACATATAGACAGATTCGGATCATAACAAAAGCTTTTGTGGATTACAATGGAGGCCTCTAGGGGCTCAAGAAGTCAAATCCGAAAATCGGTTTATATGTAGGCAATATCAGTTTATAGACCGATTCAGATCACATTCGACACGGTTGTTTGAAATCTTAAACAAGTAAAAGCGTGCTAAGTTCGGCCGGGCCGATTCTTATATACCCTCCATCATGGATCGCATCTGTCGAGTTCTTTGCGCAGTATTACTTTTGAGGCAAACAAAATAATGAATAAGGACGGAGGTGAAGGAGAAGGAGGAGGAGCTATATCAAGTTATAGTCTTATTCGGGGGTCAAGAAGCAAAATCGGTAGATCGGTTTATATGGGAGCTGTATCAAGCTATATATTGATTCAGACCAAATTAAACACTTATGTTGCAGGCCATAAGAGAAGCCGTTGTATAAAATTTGGGACAAATCGGATGAGAATTGCGCTCTCTAGAGGCTCAAGAAGTTAAGATCCCAGATCAGTTTATATGGCAGCTATATCATGTTATGTACCTATTTGCGCCATACTTACACAGTTTTCATTTCATTTCATTTCATTTATTTAACACCAAGCTCAACAAGATTATATCTTATATTTTACTGTGCTGGTTCACAACAGTGCAGTTTCATCAAATAATTCCATTATAAACTATAACTTATAAAAAAATAAATAAATAATTTAATTATAACTTATACTACTAGACTACATACAATTTCTACTTATAATAATCATGTAGCTCCTTTTTGAATTCAATAGCATTGCTTATGAGTTGTATATATGATGGGAGGGTGTTCCAGAGACGAATACTGTTTACAATAAATTGCCTTTCAGTGATTTGAGATTCAAATCTAGGTTGAATCAGTTTGCGCCCTCGATTTGATCTAGCAAATTGTAGGTGTTTGTAAAGATATTCAGGTTCTTTGTTATAAATAACCTTATGTAGTAATTGCAAGCATTTAACATTTAGTAAATTTTCAACTGAAAGATCAAAAATCTGATAAGCAAATTGTGATATGTGGTCATACCGTGGTCTGTTGTATACATATCGTGCAATATCATTGTAGGCAACTTTGATTTTCCTATTGTCATCAGCACTGCAACTTGCAAATAATTCACAATTATATAGAAGAGTTTGGGATTAAGTAAGATTTAGCAAGAAGCATACGAATTTCGAAAGGAGTTGACAGACGAGCTGCCCACATATTCCGCAGCATACCACGAACTTTTCCCACAGCTGCATTTATATGATTCGTCCAAGTTAAGGTAGAGTTGAATGTTAAACCCAAGTTTGTTGCTGCTTGAACACGGTTTACAATCGTGTTCTCAATCTTTACTTCAACTTGGTCAGGGATTGTTACACTTCTTTTGTGTATGATGATCAGCTTAGATTTGGTAGGATTTAAACGTAAGGCATTATTAACAGCCCAACAATATATTAAATTCAAATCATTATTTACATTAGAAATACATGTTTGAAAGTCATTCAGTTTCGTGCAGGTATACAGTTGAACGTCATCAGCATACATTTGTATCTTACATGTTAAAGGTACATCGGACAGATCATTAATGTACATGGTGAATAACAATGGGCCCAAGATTGAGCCTTGCGGCACACCATTTGGAACATGAAGCGTATTTGACCAGATATCATTACAATATACAGACTGAGATCTTTGAGACAGGTACGATGATATCAGTTGACAGGCAGTTCGGGAAAAATTAAATAGTTTTGAGAGCTTGACTACAAGAATTTGATGGTTTACAGTATCAAATGCTTTACTGTGATCCAATAGAAGGAGAAAGGATACCATCTTGTTGTCCATATTTTGTCTAATATTTTCAACAACGTCTATTAAGACAGATGTGCAACTTCTCTTTTTTCTAAAACCAGATTGCCATTCTGATAATAGATTTTGAGTGCACAGGAATTGTTCGATTTGATTCGCCATTATGCATTCTAGCGCTTTGGATAAGAACGGTAAGATTGCAATGGGGCGGTATTCATTATTCGATTTTCTAGTCGGTATGATTTTAGTGAGCTTCCATTCATGCGGAAAGGTGGACTTGGTCAGAACAGTATTGAAAATATATGTTACATATGGCAGCAATTTTGGCATGATAATTTTGATAAATCTTGGATTTATTCCGTCAGTTCCAGTTGCATCAGATTTTATTGAGAGTATGCTGTTCAAAACGTCAGTTTGGTCTACACAGTAAAAGGAAAATGGATTTTCCACTTGTACAGTGTTCATATTTTCATATATATTTTCATGGGGACATATAGAGCAAACAGACACAAAATGCTCATTCAGTTCATTGATGTTTAGATTGGGCGGAAAGTTGGTGTTGGTTTTCGCTCCTATGCCAATTTTACGAATTTCCTTCCATTTAGATCTGCTGTTAACAGCATTCAGAAATTTTTTCCGAAAGAATAGCGTTTTGGCCTCGTTTATGCTTTTCCCAACATTTCGTCTGGCACACTTAAAGCGCTCATGCAGTTGTGTTGTTCTGTATCGTTTCCATCGTTTGTATGCAATATTTCTTTCATCGATTAGTGCACGTAACTGTTCATTAAACCATGGGGGTTGCTGATTTTTTATGGTAATGGTTTTTTCAGGAACACATTGACTATATATTAAGCTAATATAATGCTGCAAAAATGCTGTTTGGTCATCCACAGAATTTAACTGATATATAGAATCCCATTCGACATTATCAGTAAGGCTATTAAGAAGATTATAGTTCAGTTTTTTAAAATCACGGAATGTAATTGTCTCGTCTTGTTGACAATTACATTCCGTGATTTTAAAAAACTGAACTATAATCTTCAGTTTTTGGAAGTCATATCAAAACACCACGTGCAGAATTATAGCCAAATCGGATAAGAATTGCGCATTCTAAAAGCTCAAGAAGTTAAGACCTAGTTCGGTTTATATGGCAGCTATATCAGGTTATGAACCTATTTAAACCATATTTGGCACAGTTGTTGACAGTGATATCAAGACACAACTTGCAAAATTTCAGTCAAATCGGATGAGAATTCCGCCCTCTAGAGGCTCGAGAAGTCAAGACCCAAGATCGGTTTATATCAAAACATGGACCGATTTGGCCCATTTACAATCCCAACCAACCTACACTAATAAGAAGTATTTGTGCAAAATTTCAATTTCCTTCAAAAGTTAGCGTGCTTTCGATTAATAGCTGCATCCTAAATCCGCCCCATGCCACTATGGACATACACCTAAGTCAGTAATCGCAATGATTTTACATAAGTGAGCTCGTAGTCCTATGTGTCCCGTCATGAGACCAATAGCGATATTGACCTCCTTCTTACTTCTTTTCATTATTAGCCTTGCCATCTCACGATCTGGATTCCCCCTTATAATCTCATTTTTACACCTTACCGTCCTGGTTGTTATTGCCCTAATGGCAATTTTAATGTCCATAAAGATGTTCACACTCGACTTCCTCGCTATAGTACCACACCACTTCACACATTCCGTGATCGCCCGGATCTCCGCCTTCAGGACCGTATTATACTCAGGCAGTCTAAAACAGATCTCAGTCCCTGGGTTCTCAATGAGGACACCCAGGCCCATTCTGTCCTCTAGCTTTGATCCATCCATATAACATGAACTTCCAGATGGAAATACTGGGCTCATGTCAATCCAAGACTGTGCCGCCGGCAGCAGTGCCCCGACCTCAAGGTTCATCTCAGGTATCTGATCGGGAACCTCTTCCCTTCCTTTCACGTTTCCTATCGTCGCCTCGATTATAACGCGATGGTATGAGCCGCTCCCATCCTCAATATATATTCCCATCGTCCTAGTCTGACACTTAATCTGTATGTCAATGGATCGGATATCTAGAATAGTCTCCAGTGCCCTAGGCGTTCCACCTATGCCAAGACAACATATTCTCTGAACCTGTTGTATGTTTATCCTAACTTCGCACTTTTTCTATACAGCAGTCCACCAAACTACTGATGCGTAAGTAAGTATTGGTCCAATCACGCTCCTGCAGAGCCAGTAGACTATCATCGGATTCAGGTCCCATTTCGAGGCTACGGCCCGTCTACTTAGTGCCCAACTTCTGTGAGCCTTCTCAGCACGCTCCTGAATGTGAAACTTTCAATTCAGTTTCCTGTCCAAGATCACACCTAAGAATTTGACTTTGTCAGATATCGAAATCGTCTTATTGAAAAAACGTGGTGCGTTAAATTGGCCCACCTACGCTTCCTCGTGAACAGGCATATTTCATTCTTCTCTGGGTTAACATTGAGATCTCTGGGTATAGCCCAGTCATATGCCATATGCAAGACTATTTCGGCCCTTTTGCATAGCTGGTTCGGATCCTTACCCCTTAAAAGTATTATAATATCGTCTGCGTAGCAGACGTGCTCATTTCGTTGAAAGTAAAATAGTCCATAGGCCAATATTCAGCCAAATCGAATGAAACTTGAAGCGTCTAAGACCCAAAGATGTTATAACTGGGGATCAGTTTATATAAGGGCTATATCTAAGTCTGAACCTATATGACCCATTTGCAATCCCAAACGACCTATATGAATAAGAAGTATCTGTGCAAAGTTTTTTCTAGCTTTACACGTTCGATTTCGACTGACGGGCGGACATATATGGCTAGATCGACTCAGAATGTCGAGACGAACAAGAATATATATGTATACTTTATGTGGTCGCAGATTTATATTATAAGCGGAATGATTAGATTAGTAAACCATCATATTATGGTGGTGGGTTTAAAAACCGAGCTTAATGTAAGTTCTACAATGCAAGCGTTTTTACACAAAAACCAAAAAAGCTAGCCCAGCAAAAGCAAAGAAGTGAATAATCCGTAATCTTCCAAAACGATCGTGTTTTCTTAACCGAGCGAACGTACGAGAATTTAAGCCTACGTCGAAGTAAATGCAGCTCATTATCGGGAAATTTGGAATTTGGACATTTTGGAAGAACCGGTCAAAAACAGATATAGCTCCCATATAGCAAACAGTCCACGGAATCGTCGACTGCCTAAACCGCTTACTTGGGGTATCTATTTCTGTTGTTATTTCCAACATCTATACCAAGTATGGACGTAATCGGTCTATAAAATAATATCTTTATCTGCGCCTCTCGGCTTCAACTCGACTTTATCTTTCGATATTCGATATTTGATATTCTTGTAATCAAGGTACAGGTCACAATTGTTGTTCGATTATCATAAAATTTACTTTTACTTTTTTGGTCCAAGGAAGAATAATACCGATTTTGAACATAAGATATGTATAGGAGCTTTATGTAAAGCTGGATCGATTTTGATAAAATTGTCCACGCATGTTCAAAATTTTGTAATCTCGGATCAAAATTATAGTTATTAGAGCCTTTAAAGGCCATATCGGATGAAAAAATATATATGGGAGCTATATTTAAATCCGAACCGAGTTTGATAAAAATATGCACTTATGTTGAAACATTAAACAGAGCGTCTTGTGCAAAATTTTGTTAAGATCGGACCACAATCGTGGCTACTGCAGCCTTAAAAAGCTATATTGGATGAAAGATGTATCCGAAACGATTTTGATCAAAATCAATAGCATTTGTCCATAGATAAAAAAAAACTAGTGCAAAATTTTACGATAATCGAACAACAAACGTGACCTGTATCTAGATCATAAGAATATCGAAAGAGCAGGAAAAATACCTTGAAGTCGAGAGGTGCGGAATAGGATTTTATTTCAGATATTTGGTTTCTTCGGAGAAACTTCTTCGAATTGTAGTAGTTTACGATTAATAAAAAACAAGTAAAAGCGTGCTAAGTTCGGCCGGGCCGAATCTTATATATCCTCCATCAAGGATGTTAAATTCCAGCTAAATCGGATAGTAATTGCGCCCTCTAGAGGCTCAAGAAGTCAAGACCGGTTTATATGACAGCTATTCGCCGATTCGGACCGCATTTGACACGTACATTGGAGGTTACGGGAGAAGCCGTTGTTCAATATTTCAGCCAAATTGGATAATAATTACGCCCTCTAGAGGCTCAAGAAGTCAAGACCCCAGATCGGTTTACATGATAGCTATATCAGGTTAAGAACCGATTTCCACCATACTTAGCACAGTTGTTGAAAGTCATTTCGAAACATGTCATGCTAAATTTCAGCCAACTCGGATAAGAATTGCCCCCTCTAGAGTCCAAGAAGTCAAGATCCAAGATCGGTTTATATGGCAGCTATATCAAAACATGGACCGATATAGCCCATTTACAATCCCAACCGACCTACACTAATGAGAAGTATTTGTGCAAAATTTTAAGATGAAGATAAGATACTCCTTCGAAAGTTTGCATACTTTCGACAGACAGACGGATGTACGGCCATGGCTAGATCGACATAAAATGTCATGTCGATCAAGAATATATATAGTTTAAGGGGTCTTAGATGTATATTTTGAGGATTACAAACAGAATGACGAAATTAGCATACCCCCATCCAATGGTGGAGGGTATAAAAAATGGACCAGCCCTAATAGCTACATTTACTGATACCAAAGCTTGGAGCAAATCTAACCTTAATTGATCGAGTAATCGAGCAAATTTGTATAAACTTCACATAGAATTTTTACTTTAGAAATGCAATAGCTATATATAGATTCAATATAAAAAGCAATAAACAAAAAATAACTTTATTTCTTAACCAACCTTTTGAATCTTCCTGGCCACATTAACTGCTGTCATTGTCATTTTTTCTGATTTCTCGCCGATATCTGCTGGGTTCATGTCGGGGTCCAGAAAGGACAAATAGACCTCGATGACTTTCCTAACATATACAACATAAGCCTGTAAGCCACTGTTGGTGTCTTTGGTCGATTCAGCCTCCTCTTTTTCACGACCTTCAATGTCTGTATCATCATCATCACTATCGCCGCCGAAAATGGTTTTCTTGCGAGCTTTGTGTAAAATTTTATGCACGTCGTCATTATTGCTTGGATGTAAAAAGATAATAATAACGTTTATTATGAAAGTGCTACGACGACATGTTTTTTTTTCTTTATTTTACATCTTATTTCAAAAACTTACAATGGCATCGCAGAATCCATTTCCGGTGTTCCCAAAGCAATTCGGTTGATGGTTCTGTTCAGCGGGTCTGGAAATATATCGAACCCAACGAGTAAATCCATGCCCAAAAATTTCTTTATCAACACAACGGATTCCAGCCAGTTAAAGGATTCCTCTGATCCATACTTTTTAGCACTTTCTGGCGTGAGGGTTACATTAAGACCTCGCGGTATTAGTGGCAACTTGAATTCTTTTAGAAAATGTACCAGCGGTTCCATTTCCCTTTCTTCCAACAATTCGGTGTCCATGCAGGCCTTGTACATAAGCTTGGCTTTGCCCACAGCCACCGGTTCATCACTGGAAATATTTTTCTTAAGGAAATCTCTCAACTCACGCATTATTTTTGACTGGGTTTCGCGGAACCAGTCATTCGATGTCACCGATTCGGGTCGAGGATGTTCATCGGACCAGCGGCCACAGGCGAATTGATAAAAGTCTTCACAGGGATCAGTCTCTACGTCCATTGAGTAAATAAGGCTTGCCGATGTCCTCAGACATTCATTGGTGCGGCATATTGTACTAATTGATTGTGTATCTAAAATCGAAGGAGTAAAATGCATTAAATCGCAGTTTTTTCATGAGGGAGCATTCCTTTGTACTCACGTAGTAAAACAGCTAAAACTATGATGGTTATTAACAAGATGATTATCAAAACTATGAGCAAAATGAATAAAGACTTGTGAAAATACTTCCGTCGAAATCTGGAAAATAAATTAAGTCAAACATTATAGTAGTTTTTTGGTTCCTTTTTCTCAATAAGATTTTTTTTTACAGAAAATATGTTTTGAAAATCAAAGAAACCGCGTTAAGTTCGACCGGGAGGAACATTGGATATATTGGGTTGCCCAAAAAGTAATTGCTGAATTTTTAAAAGAAAGTAAATGCATTTTTAATAAAACTTAGAATGAACTATAATCAAATATATACTTTTTTTAAATTTTTTTTCTAAAGCAAGCTAAAAGTTACAGCTGATAACTGACAGAAGAAAGAATGCAATTACAGAGTCACAACCTGTGAAAAAATTTGTCAACGCCGACTATATGAAAAATCCGCAATTACTTTTTGGGCAACCCAATACATTGGATATATATATTATACACATAAGCCTCTTAGTACGGATGTCGAAAGGCCTAAAATACAATAATTAAAGCATCTGTTATGTGACCAAGATCATAATTCGGGAGATCGGTATATATGACAGTTAAATCCAAAGTTGACCGATATAGATCATGTTCGGGACTAATATCGATGGGCCTAGCACGAATCACTGTGATAAATTTCAGTGTAATTGGGTAATAAATAAGTCATTTTAGGGCAAAAGACCGTAAATCAGAATATCGGTATATTTGGCAGCCATGTCCAAATATGGTTCGATCTGAACCATACTCCGCACGGATGACGACGGACCTAACACAGATTATAATCCCAAAATCGGGTGAAATAGGGTAATAAATGCTATGGAGGCTATATCAAGATATTATCCGATCTAGATCATATTCGATACCGAAGTCCAAGGGTCCTAAGACAGCTCACTGAAATTTTTAAGCGATAAATCGGATAATAAATGAAATTATATAGATCTAAGACCTTAAATTGGTCCTTACTTTGCCCAGACCCTTCCTTTTGGGCAGGTTAAGTTCGAAGATGGGCTATATCGGACTATATCTCGATTTAGTGCCCATATAGACCGACCATCTCATTTAAAGTCTTAGGTCCCTAAAAGCCACATTTTTTATCTGATTTTGTTAAAATTTGTGACAGTGAATTGAGTTAGGCTACTCGAAATCCTTCTTCAGTTTACCCCAGAACGGTCCAGATTTGGATATAGCTCCCATATAGATCGATCTCTCGATTTAAGGTCTTAGGCCCATAATTATCCGATTTTACTGAAACAATGTTGTGTCAGGTCCCTCGATATCCTTCTTGAAGATGGCCCAGATCAGTCCAGATTTGGATATAGCTGCCATATATACCGACATCTCGACTTAAGTTCTTGGCCCCATAAAAGGCGCATTTATTATTTTATTTTTATACCCTCCACCATAGGATGGGGGGTATACTAATTTCTGTTTGTAACTACTCGAAATATTTGTCTGAGACCCCATAAAGTATTGTATATATATTCTTCATCGTCACGACATTTTATGTCGATCTAGCCATGTCCGTCCGTCTGTCCGTCCGTCCGTCCGTCTGTCGAAAACACGCTAACTTCCGAAGGAGTAAAGCTAGCTGCTTGAAATTTTGCACAAATACTTCTTATTAGTGTAGGTCGGTTGGTATTGTAAATGGGCCATATCGGTCTATGTTTTGATATAGCTGCAATATAAACCGATCTTGGGTCTTGACTTCTTGAGCCTCTAGAGTGCCCAATTCGTATCTGATTGAAATTAAATTTTGCACGTCGTGTTTTGTTATGATATCCAACAACTGTGTTCAGTATGGTCAGAATCGGTCCATAACCTGATATAGCTGACATATAAACCGATCTTGGGTCTTGATTTCTTGAGCCTCTAGAGGGCGCAATTCTTATCCGATTTGAATGAATTTTTGCACGAAGTATTTTGTAATGATATTCAACAACTGTGTTGTATGTATGGCTCAAATTGGTTCATAACCTGATATAGCTGTCATATAAACAGATCTGGGGACATGACTTCTTGAGCTACTAGCGGGCGCAATTCCTATCCGATTTGGAATCTGAAATTTTGCATGACGTATTTCATTGTTACTTTCAACAACTGTGTCAAATAAGTTTCAAATCGGTTCATAACCTGATATAGTTGCCATATAAACCGATCTGGGATCTTGACTTCTTGAGCCTCTAGAGGTCGCAATTATTATCCGATTTGCCTGAAATTTTGAACGACAGATCCTCTCATGACCATCAACATACGTGTTTATTATTTATTATTTATGGTCTGAATCGCTCTATAGCCCGATACAGCTTCCATGTAAATTGATCTTCTATTTAACTTCTTGAGCCCCCAAAGGGCGCAATTCTTATTCGAATTGGCTGACATTTTACACAGGTCTCCAACATATAATTTAATTGTGGTCCAAACCGGACCATATCTTGATATCGCTCTTATAGCAGAGCAAATCTTTTCTTATTTCCTTTTTTGCCTAAGAAGAGATGCCGGGAAAAGAACTCGACAAATGCGATCCATGGTGGAGGGTATATAAGATTCGGCCCGGCCGAACTTAGCACGCTTTTACCTGTTATTTTATTATTTCCATGAAATTTGACACAGAGACTTATGTTTGGCTTTTCGGCATCTGTGTCCTAAATGGCTCAGATCGGTCTATACTTGGATATAGTTGTCAAACAGCCAAAATGGGGCCAAAATTTAACAGTGACTTGTATTTATTAGACCACCTAATGTCTGTGATCGAATTTGATCCCAATCGGACTAAATTTGGATATAGCTGCTATGGGTGCATAAATAATGCATTATTTACCGAATTATGGCGAAAGGTGGTGTACATATATACCCGAGGTGGCAGGTATCCTGGCGGAGTATTTATGGCGAAAGGTGGTGTACATATATACCCGAGGTGGTGGGTATCCTGGTGGATTATTTATTTACAGAAAACACTTTGCAATCAATTTATTTCTTTTTTCTTCTTTGCATATAAACTTGACTTTCTGATCTCATAAAGTCGGACTTAAGTTATATATATACACCTAAATAGACCGATCACCCAACTTATTAAAGTCTCTGAAATTTGACACAGTGAGTTTTGGTACACCCCTCCCTATCCATGTGAAATTTATGGATATAGCCATTATGTGGATATAGCTGACATATAGACCGATCTCCTAACCTACCAATTAATTTTATTACCCGATTTCGAAGAAATTTTAAAACGTGAGTTTTGATAGACCTCCACTCCCAGATCGGACCATATTTGGATATAGCTGTCATACAGACTGATCTCCCTCGGAACTCCCCATAAAAGTCGTATAGTTACCCGATGTTCGTGGGAAAATTTGCATTTTTGCTAATAGACCGATCTTCTGCTTTGGGTTATTGAGCCCATAAACGCACCATTTACTACACAATTTTGTGGTTTTATAAATGTTCGGGCTTCTTGATATGTAAGAAGGTTCCTTAATGGAACGTTCATTGACAAACTTGCATTTTTGCATTTAGACCAATCTCCCGATTTAGGTTATGAGCCCATAAACGCTGCATTTAAGTAAGTAAGGAGAATAAGGGGAAGGGTAGTAAGGGGAATGAATGAGCAGACGATTTGGCGGTGAAGGCCAGAAGACTGCCGTCGGTTCAACGCAGTCCGAGTTAAGGGCGTGAGCGACGAATGTGCATGTAACACTGTGGAATAGCGAAACTGTCGACAGGACGGCGGTCCTAGAGTGATCCGGATCGTGAGAGGACTAGGCTATTACTGAAAGTAAGTAAGAAGGAGGTCAGTATAGCTTTTGGTATCATAATGGGACACATAGGACTACGAGCTCACTAATGAAAAATCGGTGCGTAGCATGTGTAGGGCATATGGGGAAGATGATGAGACATTGAAGCATGTCATTGTTCGGTTTTCGCGGCTAAGACACTCCGGTACTTAAGTAGGTATACAATACCTGACATGAACCAACGTCGGGCGTGGCATGGAAAACTAATAAGGATTTTGAATTAGCCAGGAATTCCTAACTTAGATTTTCTTTTTCGATGCTACTTTTTTATGCTCCTTATGCTCCTTACATGCTATATGGGATGATTGGTCTATAAGGCAGCAATATCCGATTATGGTCTAATCTAGGCCACATTAAACAAAAAGGTGATGGGGTCTACCAAAACTCACTGCTTAAAATTTCATCGAAATCGAATAAAAAATTCTCCTTTTATGGGTCCAATGCCCTATATTAGGAAATCGATCTATATGGCAGCTGTATCGCAATATAGTTCGAGTTTCAGTACTGACTGTTTTAGATTTCATCGGAATCGGGTAATAAATGCGACTTTTATAGGCGCAATACCCTATATGGGAAGGTCGGACTATATGGCAGCTATATCCATATATTGTTCGATCTGCACCACATTTCACAGGAATAAGTAGGGGTCCCCCAAAACTCATTGTGCTGAATTTCATTTAAATCGGATAAAAAATGCGCAGTTCATTGTCTCAACACTCAAATCTGAAGATCGGTCTACATAGTAGCTTTATATAACTAGGGTCCGGTTTTATTTGATCGGAAATGATTTTTATTTTCAAGATATCTGCAAAATTATAAATACCCAGCTCTTGGGTATAAATGGGTAAATACCTTTTGGGTACACGTACAATAGTTCAAGTATAGATGACTATAAGGGCTTTGGGTATATCCTTGCATTAAAGGGAGTTTCAAACTGCCTGGCAGTCATAAAATCTTTGGAAATATGTTTCTGGATTCAAAACACCCAACGATGACTGCAAATCTCTCAATAAGATGGTAGAAATGTTCAACGACTTGAAGTCTAAAGGGCAACAAATAGCAGGTGGTAACGTTCTCGGATCTGCCTCTACTACCTAACATAACTCTTATGATCATTAAGCTCGAGCCCATTTGCACACAAAATAACCAAGCATAAATCGGAACTTTCAATGCGACGGTTAGATCTATGCAAACTGTATGCGTTAAGAAATCATGTGGTACAAACAAATGCATTATATTATTTTACCCTGTAGAAGTGTAGGGTACAGCAAACATGCCGTACCACTTCTTTTGCAGCAAGAAATAAGAGGTGAATTATTTGCTTCAAAAGGAAATATCAAACAACTCGCATGGCACTATATAAACAAAATCACAATTAAAATACAATTATTATAAATGGACAACATGCTTTTTGTTCCAATCGATTTCATACTCACCGTGATTCCACCCCCACGAAATTACTGTTTGGATTGTGCAGTAGGACAGGTGGTGATTTAGCGCCATTATTATTTCGATTAACATGGCCACTGGCAAAGCCATTGCCGTTATCGTTGCCGCTATACACTCGCGGTGAAGTGTGCCCGGAAATCGTTGTGTGAACACTGAGATTGCCTAAAAATAAAAAAAGTAAAAACAAAAAATGCTTAATAATCCCCATACAACTAAGCATTTGTAGTTGTGACTGTGATTATTGTTATTAGTTATTTGTATTCATATGGTCTTAAACGTACCTATAAATTTGATTAATTTACAGAACAAAGTTGAACATGTCCTTACAAGGAAATGCGATTGCACAAATATCCCTCATACAACATGTCAATATCCAGTTTATTTTTGTAAGTAACGTACATTAGTTTGCGCCGTAAATAAAAAAAAATTAATCATATTGAATTCTTTTTTTAAATTACATTTTAAAACGAGTGATCTTATTGCTTACACCACACAAATGCGACTAAGCTTATTATCTATGGTCTATATTTTTGTACAAACCCAGTAGTCCAGGCCACAGTTTATTCACTATTCAAATCTGTTTATTCACTAGTTCCAATGTAAGCAGGACTAGTTCCACTTTTATTAACTTTTAGAGTAAACAATTGGTGAAATTAATATGGGTTTGTCATTGGAGTAACCAGTTGACTATGGAACTAGTACTTCCCACTCCCATGGCAGACGGTTGTACGTACCAGATTGACCCGAAGGAGTTCTTCATTGGCAAGGGCCGCCGCCTCAGTGTATAACACACTGCTACAACAACAACTAGTACTTCTGCTAATTCCAACGAACTAGCTCCGTAATTGATTTCTTGTGACATTTGTCAATGTCTGAAAAAATAGTTTTATACCCTCCACCATAGGATGGGAGTACACTACGATTCCACAAAGTATGTATATTCTAGATCGACATAACATTTTAAGTCGATCTAGACATTTCCGTCCGTCCGTCTGTCTGTCGAAAGCACGCTAACTTTCGAAGGAGTAAAGCTAGCCGCTTGACATTTTGCACATATACTTTTTAATGGGGTATGTCGGTTGGGATTGTAAGTGGGCCATATTGGTCCATGTTTTTAATTAGCTGCCATATAAACCGGCCTTGGATCTTGACTTCTTAAGATCGCAATTCATATCCGATTTGGATGAAATTTGGCATGACGTGTTTCGCTATGACTCCTAAGAACCGTGCTATGTATGGTGGAAATCTGTATAAAACCTGATATAGCTGTCATACAAACCGATCTTGGGGTCTGATTCGACCTATAGCCTGATACAACTCACATATAAGCCAATCTTCCTATTTTACATCTTGCGCCCCTAAAGGGCCCAATTTTTATTCAAATTGGCTGAAATTCTACACAATGACTTCAACATTCAGTTCAGTTATGGTCCGAATCAGACCATAACTTGATATATTGGGTTGCCCAAAAAGTAATTGTCGGTAATATAGTAGTAATATAGTCGGCGTTGACAAATTTCTTCAACGGCTTGTGACTCTGTAATTGCATTCTTTCTTCTGTCAGTTATCAGCTGTTACTTTTAGCTTGCTTTAGAAAAAAGTGCGCGAAATTTTGTTTACATTTGTTTGTTTGGCGTCAATTTTAATATGGGTACCACATGTATTGAAAGAAATTCATTTAACAAACCGAATCAACGCTTGTGATATGCACCTTAAACACAATGAATTCGATCCGTTTTTAAAACGAATCATAACTGGAGATGAAAAATGGATTGTTTACAACAACGTTAGTCGAAATCGATCATGGTCCAAGCATGGTGAACCAGCTCAAACCACTTCAAAGGCTGATATCCACCAAAAGAAGGTTATGCTGTCTGTTTGGTGCGATTGGAAGGGTGTGGTATATTTTGAGCTGCTTCCAAGAAACCAAACGATTAACTCGGAAGTTTACGGTCAACAATTGGACAAATTGAATACAGCCATCAAAGAGAAGCGACCAGAATTGGTCAATCGTAAAGGTGTCATATTCCATCAGGACAACGCTAGATCGCACACATCTTTGGTCACTTGCCAAAAACTGAGTGAGCTTGGCTGGGAACTTTTGATGCATCCACCATATAGTCCTGACCATGCACCATTTATTTCGCTCTTTGCAGAACTCCTGGTAAAACTTTCGGCAATGATGAGGCTATAAAATCGCACTTGGTTCAATTTTTTGCAGATAAAGGCCAGAAGTTCTATGAGCGTGGAATACTTAATTTGCCAGGAAGATGGCAAAAGGTTATCGAACAAAATGGCAATTATATGTTTGATTAAAGTTCATTCTAAGTTTTATTAAAAATGCATTTACTTTCTTTTAAAAAATCCGCAATTACTTTTTAGGCAACCCAATAGCTTCAATATCATAGCAATTTTTATCTTTTATCATTTGTTTGCCTAAAAGGAGATGGTGGAGAGTATACAAGATTCGACCCGGCCGAACTTATAACACTTTTACTTGTTTTTTTCTACTTGCTCTCAGTTTTTTCTCTGTCACTCTCTTTACTTAAAAAATTTTGTAAGTTTTGTCAGTGGTCGACGAGGAGATTTGAACTCATCATCTTATATTTGGTAGTCTTCCACGCATCTACCATCCACGTGTCTAGCCTGTCGTTTTCACTTTGTTAATGACGAAATAACGCAATAAGCATTACTGAGCAGCAATAATATGGTCAATTCAATTAAATTTAAAAAAATGGGGAATATACAAAAAACTATTTCAGATTTTCTAAACAAGTTTAAAGAAAAAATAAATGTTGCCAATAAAAACTTGAAACATCCACCACAACTTACAACTTACCACACTTACCAACTCAGCGATACTTTATTGTTCGGCAAGTAGTACGGACTTATTCGACAACAGTACAGATTGTCCTTGGGAGGATTACAATGCAACATCGACGAGAAAAGGAAGCTTAACTAAAGACGCATAGCATAACGCCTTATTACAAGCTGTCGACCCACGGAGCAGCAACGGTCTGCCACCAGCTTTTCGATGAGGGCATTGAAATTCCAACGCCATGTCAGTCAAGAATCCACAAGGCTATAACAAGAAAGCTGCTCTGGTGAACGAGTACTTGATAAGCGCGCTTTATCTGGAGATGTCGAGCATGCACTTTGACGGCAAACACCTTGAGAGCGTTGAATATCAGGCCGTGGTCCTCAAGACTGAATGCGAAGAAATTATGTTGACTGCGCTCAAATTAAAAGAGGGGAAAGCTCAAACAATCTCAGTAGGACGCCAGAATATGTTAGATGAGTTCAAACTGTGGGGATCAATTGTGATGATTGTTGCCAATACAACAAGCGTGATTATCGGCAAAAATACAGCCGTTCGACTGCGGCAATTGTTCGAAGAGAAAGGTCACCCTACACCAAAGTTTATCTGTTGCCATCATCATGGGCTGGAGCGATCTTCGCGATGGACGATGAGCTCTATGCAGGAAATGATGAGCAATTATGATGCATTGAAAGCAGCCTCAGAAATGGTAAAACTCAGATTAAAGAAACTGGCGAGTGGAGAGGCAACATAAAGTTTCTCTAGCGCCCCATTCCTGGGTTCCGTCACTTCACTGAGAGGAGTGAATCCCTTTTGTAAAGTTTAAACCAATCCCAAACATCTGCAATGCACGCTGGAACTCTCTTGGCTTTCTAGCTCTTCTTGCATTTATTCTGGTGCCTGAAACCTTGAATAGGTTGCATAAAATCTGTTCATTATTTTCTTACTCATAGGCTGATCATTGTTTCAATAGTCAATTGTTTTGCGCTGAAGATTTTGAAGAACTATCTGAGACACACTGAATCTCCAATCAACATTGCTCGAAACAACCAGTGCTGTAAGGGTGCGATCTTATATTACTCTTGCAGCATCAAGGACAACCTCCAACTAAGATTATTCAGCGTGAATATTTAACTTCCTTGGGTATTGGATGATGTTAGATATATGTGGCTTTAAAGCTTGTGTTCAATAATATAACTGCTAACAGTGACTTAAAAAAATTGCCAAAAATGCCAAAATACAAATTTTTAAATTATTTCTTGCGTGGAAATTTTTTTATAAAATCTATATAAGATTTTATCTAATCTTAAATAAAAACTCACCAAAAATGATACACGGATATGAGGTTGTAAAAATGTCATCACCCCAATATACATATCGTTTATTTTATTTTTAAACGATTTCAGAATACAATTTTACTAAATTTTGTGTATTTTGGTAAAATTGCCAGAAATTGGCAATAGACAGGAAAAGGCTTAACTTTCATCTATGTGCCTACAAATTCCTTCCTTCAAAAGCCACAAAATGATCAGCAAATAGCGTTTGCTAATATCAGAAAACATACTTTCTGGGTGAACAGCTACATTCAGATTAGTCAAATATTTGACCCATCTTGTTTTATAATTTTTGCCCAAAATATGTCAGTTTAATTTGGTCTATAATTTAAACATGTATCCTGCTACAAACAAACAACGCTTGCAAATGATTGAATTTGTGGACACGAATCGAATCTAATCAAAAATCGACTTAATCACAGTATACGCAATTGGAGTTCCCATTTACCCGATGTAATTTTCAAGACTGCATGAACAAAATTGAAATAATGTATTCTCAAATAAAAAATAATTAAAACAATTACTGAAGAACTCTTGTTTTTACTGTCCTTTCAAACAAGTAAGTTATTTATTTATTATAAATAAATAAAAATTTAAAAACTAAGCACTAGCGACTAAAGCTATCGGATTATTAAGTAAGTTTCTTTGGCGCACCCTGTAGAACCTGATGTCAAGGATACTTAATGCCGCACTTACTCGATCTTATGTTAACTGTGCACAACTCCTGCAGATTGAAGACAGGAAGAGACGCTGAATGCTGTCAGTATGATGTTCTTAACTCTCAATCATGACTTGGGGACAAACTTCGAAATGGTAACGAAGGCTACGGTGGGTGTTATATGTAGCGGCGTGCATATGAAAAATGACATCTACAAGGATTACATCGTGTGCATGTCGATGGCAGTGGTAGTATTAGTCTGCCTTAAATCACGAACAAACAACAAATATAAGCCTCGTTAATGGTTACAGAAAATGTGTATGTGGCCATTCATTCGAACAATTGGACATTCCATTCATCCATCCATCTTGTCAGTCTGCCTAGGAATTGCATTACCAGGATCTTGATAAAGAACAACTTGTAGTTCCACACACATACACACACACACACACATGTACAATAAATAAACACATACATACATCTGTGCTACTGCCCTTTCATTACAGAAAAAGTATTTGTTTGCTTTTGACCAAGTTTTTCTTTTTATTACATGGGCACGATTGAATCAAGTTTTCGATGAATGCGCTTTTTTGCTCCCCACACGACGACATAGTGTGTCTGGTAATAATGGCCACCACAAACATTTCCAGTCAATAAATAGCACCAAACCTATTAACCAGATATCGAACTTGTCATTCAATGTTCTGTCAATATTCAAATGTAAACACTCAATATTTTGATTTTTTTTTTTGTAAATGATATGATCCTACTCACTTCACCAATATGGAAACCTAAAAATTAATCCAATTTAAGTGCTACAATATTTGAATGGCTTTTAATAATATATATTTACTTCCTTCTTCCTATTCCCTTAATATTTGCTAATTTTTTAATAACGAAATTTCAACTGGCCGAAACTTGTCTATTTACTATTGGTTCTATAGAAAGTAGAAAGAAGCTAAGTTTATTTAGATTATTTTAAGCGTTATTTATATTTACGAGTATGTGGGTCATATTTTTTTAATAGCATTAATGTATTTTTGCCTATTAATTTTCAATAAAGTCTAATTAGAAATAAACCTATTATGGTGAGCTTAAGAGGTCAAATAGAGTTACTGATCAGTTATCTTCTTATATGTATAAGTAAGAGCGGACTTAAGTCGAGCAACTTTCTAGAGGAATATTGTAGAGACGTCGCCATAGACATTGGTTCCCAAATTTAAATTTTACATTACTTTTCTTCTATCATTGTCTTTATCAGTCTACATGGTATATTCTACCTTTGCTTAATATACAACCACAAATAATTTTCTGCATGTCCGTTTTGGGAGCTGGAGGTCGCCCCAGGCATTTGACTTGAAAGTTCTGTTCAAATTTGTATTCTATTCCTAAATACCTTTCATATCAACCCCCATATTTCCATGGCGATTAATTATGTCCTGATTGGCAATATTTTTCAGATAAGACGGCTTCAAAAACACTTCGTCCTCTACTCCAAAATTCTTTTCAATTGAACCAATTTTGATCTGTAAATTTGTCAGATTAGGGGGGTGTTTCAGGGGCGTGGTTGTCCCCAAAGAAGCTGCAATATTGTGCAGCCAAGGACTTCAGGCGGATAAGTATTTCATCCTACTAAGTTAAGACACTGAAGAGGATTCTGGACCAGCAACAAGCTGATTTGTGTCATACTTATTAGCATATTTGCATAAATAGAATATCAGATGATTCCGCTTTGTATTAGCGTTGTTCATCACCCAGAGAGGTCTCTCGAGTAAAAGGAGTTCACCTTGGCGGCTTTTTGGATATTGAGGAGGTTTATTTTGCAATTTGCGAAGACATTTGTGGTACGATTTTCAATTTATGTATGATTTAGATTAGTGACAATATTTACAACGACTTTGCCCCACCAATTGTCATCATCTGATTATTCAGTTGAAATTTATACAGTTTGGAAGTCAACAAATTTGAAAAAATGTATTTTTGCATTTTTTGGCCAAAAAAAAGTAATTTCATTGATTGGTCTTTATTGAAAAAACTTGCTTAAATACCTTGATTTTTTCTTTCTTTGTTTATGAAGAGGACATATTATAGGTTTTAAATGAAATTTGAACAAGATATGTCAACTTGAAAAGGTGCTATATGTACTTCAAAATAGCCAATTCTTTATTAAAAAATTTGATAAACCCCTCGAGTTCGAAAATGCCAAAGCCCTGATCCCCCAAGTGGACACATGGTTTTTTTTACTCCATACATCCCTTATTAATTTAAGAAGTTTTATGTTTGAGAGTAGTGCTCATTGTAATTTTATTGAATGGGCTCTTGTAGGGCTTTAAAATTAAAAAATTCAGAAAATAAAATAAAAAAATTCCATGCAAAACCAGTAAGGAAGGGCAAATGTTGGACGCTGCCGACCGAATAATACCCTACACCTATCCTATAAGTACAATGTGGGAGCAATTTTCAATTCGGAACCAATTTTGATGGACCTTGGTGGATGTTTCCAGATGAGTTATTAAACAATCCGTTTCAAATTTCGAGCAAATGTGTTCAAATCGTAATAATTACGGTTGACAAATGACAACATTACTGCAAATTACCCTAAATCTATCTAACATATATAATGGAGCTAAATCTGATTCTTAACTTAATACTGTGAAAGTCATCGAGGAAAGCGCTTTGCAAAATTTTTGGCAAGATAGGTCAATAAATGCGCTTGCTGTGACTCTAGAAGTTAAAATAGGGCGATGTATATATATGACAGCTATATCTAAATCTGATCCGATTTCTATAAAATTCATCTATAATATCGAGAAACAAGAAAAAATCCTTCCTGCCGTATTAAAAAATGGCCAATTGATTACAATATTACTCCAAATCGGACGAGAATATATATGAGAGCTATGGTTAATCTGAACCGATTTCGAGCAAGCTTTATAGACATTGTGGAAGTGGTTGAGGAAAGCGTTGTACAAAATTAAGGGAAGATTGGCCAATAAATGCCATTGCAGTGGCTCTGGGAGTGAAAATCGGGCGATATACATATATGACATCCATATCTAAATCTGGGCCGATTTCTATGAAACAACTAATGTCGAGAGTTATAAGAAAATCCGTACTGCAGGCCGGCCGTTCGGCCGGGCCGAATCTTATATACCCTCCACCATGGATCGCATTTGTCGAGTTCTATGCGCGGTATCTCTTTTTAGGCAAACAGAGAATATTAAATAAGAACTGTTACGCTATTGGAGCTATATCAAGTTATAGTCAGATTCGGACGGTAAATAAATGCTGAACATTGTAGAAGTCATTGTGTAATTATTCAGTTCATTTGGATAAGAATTGCGCCTTATAGAGGCTCAAGAAGCAATATCGGAAGATAGGCTTATATGGGAGCTGTATCAAGCTATTGATCGATTCAGACCATATTAGACACGTATGTTGAAGGTCATGAGAGAAGGCGTTGTACAAAATTTCTTCCAAATCGGATGAGAATTGCGCCCTCTAGAGGTTCAAAATCCCAGATCGGTTTATGTATCAGGTTATGTTCCAATTGGCGCCATGCAAAGCACAGTTATTGGAAGACAAAACAAAACACATTATGCACAATTCCAGCCAAATCGGATGAGAATTGCGCGCTCTATTGCCTCAAGAAGTCAAGATCCCAGATCGGTTTATATGACAGCTATACCAGATTATAACCCGATTTGAATCATACTTAACACAGTTGTTGGAAGTGATACCAAAACACTACGTGCAAAACAGTGAAATCGGAAGAGAATTGCGCCCTCTACAGACTCAAGAAGTCAAAATCCCAGATAGGTTTATATGACAGCTTTATCAAAACATGGACCGATTTGGTCCATTTACAATCCCAACCGACCTACACTAATAAAAAGTATTCCTGCAAAATTTCAAGCGGCTAGCTTTACTCCTTCGAAAGTTTGCGTGCTTTCGACAGACAGACGGATCTCGGATTTGGACGGATTTGGCTAGATCGACTTAAAATGACATGACGATCAAGAATATATATACTTTATGAGGTTTCGATCTAGCCATCTCCGTCCGTCCGTTTGTCTGTCGAAAGCACGCAAACTTTCGAAGGAGTAAAGCTAGACGCGTGTTTCGCTATGACTTCCAACAACTGTGCCAAGTATTGTTCAAATCGTTCAAAAACCTGATATAACTGCCATATAAACCGATCTTGAATCTTGACTTCTTGAGCCACAAGAGGGCGCAATTCTTATCCGATTTGAATGAAATTTTACACTAAGTATTTTGTTATAGTATCCAACAACTGTGCTAAGTATGGTTCAAATCCGTTTATAACCTGATATAGCTGCCATATAAACCGATTTGGTATCTTGACTTCTTGAGCCTCTAGAAGTTCCAATTATTATCCGATATGCCTGAAATTTTGTACGACGGATCCTCTCATGACCATCATCAAACGTGTTTATTATGGTCTGAATCGGTCTATAGCCTGATACAGTTCCCATATAAATCGATCTATCTATTTTACTTCTTGAGCCCCCAAAGGACGCAATTCTTATTCGAATTGGCTGACATTTTACACAGGTCTCCAACATATAATTTATTTGTGTACCGAACCGGATGATATCTTTATATCGATCTAATAGCAGAGCAAATCTTTTCTTTTATCCTTTTTTTGCCTAAGAAGAGATGCCGAGAAAAGAACTCGACAAATGCGATTCATGGTGGAGGGTATATAAGATTTGGCCCGGCCGAACTTAGCACGCTTTTACTTTTTCTTGATAATTCAACATTTATTAAGTATAGCCATCAATAGAAAAAATAAAGAAAAGACATTTTCTTATCTAGTTTTCGACATATTAAACTTGAAATCAGACCAAAATAACTAAAAATTGCCGTGTTTTTCGAAAATCACAAATTGGTCAACTTTGAACGGTCATATCTCCAAAACTTGAAAGCTGAGATTTGTATGTGTAGCATTTTTGAAATCGTTGAAAAGTTAACATAAGATACATTATTTCAAAATTTCGTAGGCGCAAATATAAATGTTATTTTTTTGCCACCTGTTTCCTCGCCCGGACTGGGGGCGAGACGGGTGGTACGGGCTTCCAGATAGAGAAGGTCAATAGACGATTGGTTGTTCAGGTGCCTATTACATAGGAGTGCCAGAAAGAAAGAATTGGGTTCGCAGATATTAATATATAAACAGATATATCCAAAATGGAAAACGGCGCCGGATGTGATGTCCACTGCCTCGAGCTCGACATTGACTTCTCTCTTCGTACGCGTAATGAGGGTATCATTTTCCAGGAGGAGGGGTATGATAAGCAAGTGCAGCCGAAGGCTATGGGTAACGACCGAAGGAGTAATTTCATCGGAGTATATTCAGGACAGTCTTACGACACTGAAGGTCATCACCAATACGAGCTCAAGATCCAAAGAGTTTGGCCGATGTAGAGATAGTCTATTGTGGCTACAAGAAAGCCACTGCTTCCCTCTGTGCTGGGTACCAGGGCAAAGGGTGTTGTCAGTAAAAGAGAAAGCAGATATGCTAGCCATGCTAGGAGCGAATATGCCAATGGAGTCGGTAACGGATGTGTATCAATCTCTCCCGGGAATCTTCCATATACTTGTGGTGCGATACAAGAAAATGGTACCATACATCCAGAGAAAGAAACACTGTCTGCTGATTATAAAATAAATTTTTTTTAATTATTAAAAAAAAACCTCTCAGATTTATGAACTTCAAGTAATATATAAAGCATTTCCTTCATGTTGATATATGTATATAGATTTATGTTAATATTGGCAGTAAACTTTCTGTTGGTTCAGCAATTATTTTTGCTGTTTTTTTCTTACACAAGTCTCTGAGTGTATCAATGAGTGCTGTCCGGTTTAAGTTCAAGCATAATGGCTTTGGCTGAAATATTCTTCACCTTATGGTGGAGGGCTTCTGAAATCCATAACTTTAGGTACGGGACAGTCTTCTCATATATCATTGAGTTTTGCCCGACCCAAGTTTGAGCTCAATGGTAAACCGCATTCCGTAAGGCGATACTTCTTTGAGGAAAAGTTTTTACATGTTTAATACTAGCTCACCAATGTCGCCAGCAATAGAAGAGGATGACTACAGCTGAACAACTTTTCCGATGTTCCCGTTACAGACTTTCAGCGTCATATGCAGATATGCCAAACTTTGGATCACGGTGGCCTCCAGTTATTGCTATTCTATCCAACTGTGCTGTGCAATGATGAACACTGATTGTAAATTCTATCCTTTTTCCTGTTTACTTTAAAACGATGTTATTTCAAACTGATGGCAAAAAAAGATTATTAAACTGAAATTAAAGTTCATTGGACTTTGTTGATTAATGCATGCCATTGCGTGTTTTAAAATAATTTGCATGCGGGAGGAAGCATTTATTAAATATTCATAAAAAACACTATTTGTTGTCAGTAGCACACTTACTATAAATAGTTGCTCGGACGAAGCCCTGCTGAAAGTCGCTATTACAAAACCTATGTTTGTGTGTATGTTACAAGCACCACACAGAAAAATCGCTGTAATTTAGGAATTCAACGGAAATGGACATTTACTTGGTGACATCAAATTTCATTCCCCATTTATTTCCACAGTTTTAAACTTTAAATTGTATTGATTTAATTTGAGAATTAATAACTTGTATGTTCTAAGAGAAGTGTTCTTAAATTTTTGATCGCTGGATTAAGTTATCGGAGAAATATTGAAGCTTCTACAGGCATGAAAATCGAGGACCAATTAAACGACTAACACAGGAGGTATTTCGTGTTGCTCTTGGAGGTTTTTGGCGTTGCACAATCAAATCAGATGAATATTGATACTTCTGGACAGGGATACGGAGCGGGAACCGTTTCTCCGTATGCATGTATTATGTATTGATCGCAGTTTATACCGGGCTTTATCCTTACAAAGGTCCCATATAAAACGATGCCATGAATTAATTCTTGAGCCTCTAGAGGGAGCAAGTATTATCCAATTTGGCTGATATTTTGCAAACTGGGTTTTCTGGTTTTCAATCGGTCCATAATCGTTTATAGCCTTGCATGACTTTATCATAAAAGATCTTGCAATTTTATCATAAAGTTCCAATGCTATTTACAAAAGAAGTTTACTTGTCGAAAATATCGTTGATGGCTAATGTAATATTTTTTAAGTGTATTATTGGTTGCCCAATAAGTAATTGCGGATTTTTCATATAGTCGGCGTTGACAAATTTTTCACAGCTTGTGACTCTGTAATTGCATTCTTTCTTCTGTCAGTTATCAGCTGTTACTTTTAGCTTGCTTTAGAAAAAAAGTGTAAAAAAAGTATATTTGATTAAAGTCCATTCTAAGTTTTATTAAAAATGCATTTACTTTCTTTTAAAAAATCCGCAATTACTTTTTGGGCAACCCAATATCATATTTTTTAAAAAATTAGGCCAATTGAAAAAAATGCAAATCGAATCACACTTAGGGCCAAAACAGAATGAGCGCGTTGAGGATCGTCATGTTGGAAAATGCAGCTCTGCAAACAAATGCAAAAAAATCAACACGCAAAAGTTAAACAATTTTTGACTTTGACAACTAAAAACACTATCTACATGTGGCAGCACTGAATGACACTCACTTTCAGGAGTCAAAGTGAACATTTTTTGAACTTTTCGGCTTTGATTTTGGGGGATTTGTGTGCAAAGCTGCATTTTTGCAACGTGACACTCAAAAACAAAGCTGAACGCGCTTATTCCGTTTTGACCTTAACCTTCGCAAATGACAAAATGCCGGACCATCCTCGACAAAAAAAGAATTTTTTGTCTCACGCCCAAACATGGAATTTGTGAAAATTGCCCCATATATGCGCCTTTCGCAAACCGAGCAAAATATTGCAACACCGACCAATTTTGAGGGCCCACCTTTTAGTATAATTGTGTATCGTTACATCGAACTCTTGCAAGAATTTATTGCAAAATAACATGTACTTTTATTAACAAAGTCCAACGTTTTTCAGAAAATAATTTTACTTGACGAAAAATTCCTTTATGTGAAATTAATTATTTTTTTGCGTGTATGGGGCAATTTTCAAAATTTTCATGTTTGGTTGCGAGATAAAAAAATTGTTCGAAGCTGATTCAGTATTTTGTCATTTGCAAAGGTAAGTGTGAATCGATTTTCAATTTTTTTTCAAATGGCTGAATTTTTAATTAATATAATAATACACAATACACTTGGAAAATTGCAATATACTAAGTGGAAATCGGGCGATGCGTGTATTTGTGAGCTATATTCTAATCTGCATTGATTTTGATAAAATTCTCTAGAATTTTCAAAATTCATAAGAGAATGTTATGTGCTAAATTTCGTTATTGAAATATTGCTCAAAATCGTTCGAACGTATATATGGGAGCTAAATCCGAACCGATTTTACCATTATAAAAGAAATAAAAGAAAACATTGCACAAAATTTTGAAAAGATCGGTTGATAAACGCTATTGGCTATTGAAGTGAAAATCGGGCAATGCATATATATGGAAGCTATATCTCTACGAAATATCCCATTTCACGAAATTTCGCGCGTATCGGCTGAGAAATGAAATGCGCTGTGTACATATATTCATATGGACGCAAAGAGAGACGGACATGGCTTAATTGCATCAGATAGTGTTTCCTAGTAGATCTTTATGGTCATCTCATTATGGCTTCAACAATTTTTTGAATATTCGCGTAACGTAACCATCCTTTACCTCAGACAAAGTTGCTTAAAAATTTTGCCACAAACGAAATGGATTTAACATAAAACAAGTAAAAAGGCATTAAGTTCGGCCGGGGCAAACATTGAACAGCACCTCAGGACCTTAATTCGGCACGGACATAAATGTCACTATTCAATTTTGTAGAACAAAATATTGGTATTTTTGGCAGATATATCCAATTATAAACCGATCTTAACCATATTAAGGTCGGATATCGTGAGGTTCAGAAAACTAACTGTTTCAAATTTCAGCGAAATCGGGTAACAAATAGCGCATTTATGGGTTTCAAACCCTTTATCGGCAGATCGGTCTATATGACAGCTATATATAAATATAGTCCGATCTGAACCATATTTAGGTCGGATATTGGGAGGCTTAAAACTGCACTCTATTCCAAATTTCAGCGAAATCAGATAAAAAATAAAGCTTTTATGGGCTTCAGATCTTTTATCGCGAGATGGGTCTATATGGCAGCTATATCTAAATATAGTCCGATCTGAACCATATTTGGGTGAGACTTCGGGAGGCATAAGATAACCACTGTTTTAATTTTCAGCGACATAGGGCAATAAATAAAGCTTTTATGGCCTTCAGACCTTTTTTAGGGAGATCGGTCTATAGAAAGCTATATCTAAATATTGTCCGATCTAAACCATATTTACATCAGATGTTGGGAGGCTTAAAATAACCCACTGTTTTAAATATCAGCGAATTTGGGTAATAAAGCTTTTATGGGCTTCAGGCCCATTATCAGAAAATCGCTCTATATAGCAGCTATTGGGTTGCCCAAAAAGTAATTGTCGGTAATATAGTAGTAATATAGTCGGCATTTAACAAACCGAATCAACGCTTGTGATATGCACCTTAAACGCAATGAATTCGATCCGTTTTTAAAACGAATCTAACTGGAGATGAAAAATGGATTGTTTACAACAACGTTAGTCGAAAACGATCATGGTCCAAGCATAGTGAACCAGCTCAAACCACTTCAAAGGCTGATATCCACCAAAAGATGGTTATGCTGACTGTTTGGTAGGATTGGAAGGGTGTATATATATATATATATATATTGAGCTGCTTCCAAGGAACCAAACGATTAATTTGGATGTTTACTGTCAACAATTGGACAAATTGAATACAGCCACCAAGGAGAAGCGACCAGAATTGGTCAATCGTAAAGGTGTCATATTCCACCAGGACAACGCTAGATCGCACACATCTTTGGTCACTTGCCAAAATCTGAGTGAGCTTGGCTGGGAACTTTTGATGCATCCACCATATAGCTCTGACCTTGCACCATCAGACTACCATTTATTTCGATCTTTGCAGAACTCCTTAAATGGTAAAACTTTCGGCAATGATGAGGCTATAAAATCGCACTTGGTTCAGTTTTTTGCAGATAAAGGCTAGAAGTTCTATGAGCGTGGAATACTAAATTTGCCAGGAAGATGGCAAAAGGTTATCGAACAAAATGACAATTATCTATTTGATTAAAGTTCATTCTAAGTTTTATTAAAAATGCATTTACTTTCTTTTAAAAAATCCGCAATTACTTTTTAGGCAACCCAATATATCCAAATATGGACGGATTCGTCCCGTTCAAGAACTTAACCAGCGTGCATTAAAAAGAGCTCTCTGGGCCAAATTTCAGCTCCATATCTCAATTTTTGAAGGTTCTAGAGTGATTACATCAGACGGACGGACAGACACAGGGACATCGTTAAATCGTCTTAGAATTTTACGACTATCCGAAATATATATACCTTGTAGGGTCGGAAGTTGACATTTAGATTTGTTGCAAAGGGAATGATTAAATGAATATACCCCATATCCTACGGTGGTGGGTATAAAAATTAAAAAATATATGAATAACGCTCAACAGTGGTTGTAAATTTTACACAGTTTCTACAAAAATAGTTCTTCCCCATTTAAACAGATTTGTTTGTCGCAATGATATTCCCAACGCGTTTTGCATATGATAACTTTAAATTCTTTAGTCAGAAGTTATTAAAGTTACAAAATGTGACAATATAGTGTTTTGGGATTTTTGGTAAAAAAAAAATAATTTCATTGTTTCATCTCTAAGAATGAAATTTGACCCAGCAAAACTTTTTCTAACTTTACTTCCAATGGTTCATTATGTGTCAGGATTTTAACATAGGGCTGTCGCATTAAAATTTATTTTTTTCTTCAGCCAATTAGGTGAATAAAATTCTACTTTTTTTGTTTGGCAAAAGTTTAATATAATCCACCGAAATAGCTGTAGCAAAAAAGTATAGTTTTTTTCTGCGATAGTCATATGTTAAAATCATGACATTGAATGTAGCATTGGAAGTAAAAGTAAGATAATGTTTTGTTGGGAACCTTAAACCTTCAATTTCACTTATTGTATTGTATAGTAAAAAGGACCTAATATAGATGCATTTTAAATGCAATTTTTATACCCTCCACCATAAGATGGGGGGTATACTAATTTCGTCATTCTGTTTGTAACTACTCGAAATATTCGTCTGAGACCCCATAAAGTATATATATTCTTGATCGTCGTGAAATTTTATGTCGATCTAGCCATGTCCGTCCGTCTGTCCGTCCGTCCGTCCGTCTGTCTGTCGAAAGCACGCTAACTTCCGAAGGAGTAAAGCTAGGCGCTTGAAATTTTGCACAAATACTTCTTATTAGTGTAGGTCGGTTGGTATTGTAAATGGGTCATATCGGTCCATGTTTTGATATAGCTGCCATATAAACCGATCTTGGGTCTTGACTTCTTGAGCCTCTAGAGTGCGCAATTCTTATCCGATTGGGATGAAATTTTGCACGACGTGTTTCGTTATGACATCCAACAACTGTGATAAGTATGGTTCAAATCGGTCCATAACCTGATATAGCTGCCATATAAACCGATCTTGGATCTTGACTTCTTGAGCCTATAGAGGGCGCAATTCTTATCCGATTGGGATGAAATTTTGTACGACGGATTCTTTTATGACCATCAACATACGTGTTTATTATGGTTTGAATCGGTCCATAGCCCGATACAGCTCCCATATAAATCGATCTCTCTATTTTACTTCTTGAGCCCACAAAGGGCGCAATTCTTATTCGAATTGGCTGACATTTTACACAGGTCTCCAACATATAATTTAATTGTGGTCCAAACCGGACCATATCTTGATATCGCTCTAATAGCAGAGCAAATCTTTTCTTATATCCTTTTTTTGCCTAAGAAGAGATGCCGGGAAAAGAACTCGACATATGCGATCCATGGTGGAGGGTATATAAGATTCGGCCCGGCCGAACTTAGCACGCTTTTACTTGTTATAATTTGTGTTGACTCTAATCAGGGACATGTGAAATGAAATATTGAAATTTTTGTACCAAATTAAAAAAAAACCCACGCTAGTGGTTCCCTAAATAAGTGCAAAAACTTGTTTGCGAAATCCAACACTCAGAGCAAAAAGCCTTCTGATAATTGGCTGCTAATAGTTAATTTTGTTGCTATTACAGCAGTAGTTCTGCCGTCGTAGACAAATAAATAAATTCAAGTGATGAAAACTAGCAATTAAAAATAGTTTTCAAAAGAGATTGTTGTTGCACTACACACAAGTTATGTGATGTTGTTGTACTTACTACCAAAGGACAGCAAAGTACAACTGATGTGTTACGTAGCCCAAAAATTAAATAAATGTTGGCACAGGCAGATTAAGGTAAATTTCATAAATGATATAATTACCTATGTATACGCAAACGGAGTAATGTATCCCAGTTAATGCAGCATAGTCCACTAAAAGAATAAATGTAGGTAGATTGAAGGAAGTGTTATGACTGAGATGTTGACAAGTAGGCAAATGGAAATGTGTATCTTGCAAATTGGCCCATGAATTCCATGGCAATTGCATTCGATGTTCCTTTTTCATATGAAATATAAATAAGTGCATAAGTTCTCGTTCATCATTGAACTTAGATCGGACTGCACTCATTGATATGTGAGCAGTTTGCCCCTGTTCCTTAACGGAATGTTCATGGGAAATTTGCAATTTGCAATTGCATCGACAGTTATGTGTATATTAACAGAGCAATAAAATGAACGAACACCTTTAGCCACCTTTCGAAATATATACCAATGGATGCGATGTGTACAAGGAATCTGGTGACTTGGTCATTTCTTTTTAGTTATATTCTACAAATATATAAAACAGTCTGAACCGGGCACGTTCCGCTGCGCCTCCTTTTACTTTATATGGAGCAAAATTTTTATTTGAATATTTATTTTCGACAATTGAAGAGTTTTTAGTAAAATACCATGCTACAAAAATAATATATCGTGCCTTTATCTGAATCCAATATGATCCCTATTGGTCTAAGAATTTAAGTTTGGATGTAAGATGTTAAAATACTTTATTTCAGCCCGAGATTCTCATAATGTCTGATTTAGGGGTGTTTTTGGGGGTGAGATGGCCCCACAGACACTTGGCATTAAAAAAATATCAGCATTGTGCTCTTCTCTCAAATACCATTTATTTAAACCCCAGATTGCCATTGGTTTAAGGGGAGTTTACAAGATGAGGCGTCCCCAATTCTCATGGCCATTAGCTCGATTTCCTTTAGGAAAAATGATTTAAGCAGTCAAAACACATGACGGGCTTTAATAGACGAACGTTAATGATAGCATAAAATAAAACAAGTAAATTCGTGCTAAGTTCGGCCGGGCCGAATCTTATATACCCTCCACCATAGATTGCATTTGTCGAGTTCTTTTCCTGACATCTCTTTTTAGGAAAACAAAGGTAAAAAGAAAAGAATTGCTATGGTCCGGACTGAACTGAATGTTGGAGACCATAGTAGAAGTCATTGTGTAAAATTTCAGCCAATTTGAGAAAGAATTGTGCCCTTTAGAGTCTCAAGAATTAATCGGTTTATATGGAAGCTATATCAGACTATGGACCGATTCGGACCATATTTGACACGCGTGTTGAAGGTCATGGGAGAAGGCGTTATACTAAATTTCGGCGAAATCGGATAAAAATTACGCCCTCTGGAGGCTCAAGAAGTCAAGACCCCAGATCGGTTTATGTGGCAGTTATATCAGGTTATGGACCGATTTGAAACATATTTGGCACAGTTATTGGAAGTCGTAATAAACACCTCATGCAAAATTTCAGCCAAATCGGATAAAAGTTGTGCCCTCTAGTGGCTCAAAAAGTCAAGACCCAATATCGGTTTATATGGCAGCTATACCAAAACATGGACTGATAAGCCCGTTTATAATCCCAACCGACCTACACAAATAAGAGTATTTGTGCAAAATTTCAAGCGGCTAGTTTTACTCCTTCGATGGTTAGCGTGCTTTCGGCAGACACACGGACGTACGGACAAGGCTAAATCGACTTAAAATGTCATGACGAACAAGAATATATAAACTTTGTCGAATATTTCGAGTAGTTACAAACAGAATGACGAAATTAGTATTTCGTGGAGGTTATAAAAATTAAGCAACTAAAAATGTTACATATTTCAAAAAAATACTTTTTTACCAATTTGTACGTACTGCTTAAGAGATGGCGCTAATTTTTCCTCCGAGCTTTATTAAAATCGATCGAAAATCCGTTTTAGTTGGAAAAAATGTCCGGTAAATTTGCATCCAACTATTGCCGTATATGGCTATAATTTGCATCATGTCTTTATAAGTCCTAAAGTTTTTCTTTCTTTTTTCTTTTATTGGAGATAAAATAAGGTGGTAGAGCTAGAAATCAGAAATATGAAGAGATTTCCACGTTTTTGCAGTTGTAAGCTGTTTTCTTTCTTTGCCCACTAATTTTTACTCGGTAGATGAAATCAATCGAATGTCATTGAGCTTAAACTTGAATCGGACTGCACTCATTGATATGTGAGAAGTTTGCCTATTCCTTAGTGAAATGTTCAAGGGCAAAATTTGCATTTTGCATTTGCAGATAAAGGCAATAAATAATTGATGTCAAATGTTTGTGTTAATTCTATTAAGCAACTACCTGACCCGGGCCCGCTCCGCTGCGCGTTCTTCTGCTTTATATGGAACAAAAGTTTCCTTGGAATATTTATTTTGGACAATTAAAGATCTTTTAGTGGTATATCACTAACTTGACTAACAGTTTAACAATATAAGTGCCTTTATCTGAATCCCACATGAACTTTATTGGTCTACGAATTTAAGTTTGGATGTAAGGTGTACTTCACTCTTAAAATACTTCATTTCAGCCCGATATTCTCATGATGTCTGATTTAGTGGTGTTTTCGGGGGAGAGGTGGTCTCCCAGATACTTGACCCTGAAAAAAATATCAGCATCGTGCTCTTCTCCCAAATACCATTTATTTAAACCCCGTATTGCAATTGGCTTAAGAGGAGTTTACAGGATGAAGCGTCACCCAAACACCCAAATTCGTTTTCTTATCTCAAATACCTTTCATTTGAGCCACATATTGGCATGGTCAAAAAATTTTTTCCCTTTGGGTGTGTTTTGGGAATGGGGTGATGCCCTAAATACATGGTCCTACATTTGGATATCAAACTCGTATTCTACTCCCAAATCCTTTATTTGAGCCCCATATTGTGATGGCCACTAAAAAATGCTGTTTGTGGGGTATTTTGGGAGAGGGGTAGACCCCCAGAAAATTGGTCCCGAAAATGGGTATAAATTCTTGCTCTACCCCCCAATACCTTTCATTTAAGCTCCACATGGATATGGTCGGTAAATATGCCCGATTTAGGGGTGTTTTTGGGGACTAGGGTGGTCACCCAAACACTAAGCCCGGAAAATATATCAGCAACGTCCTCTATTCTCATATTTCATTTATTTTGAACCCCATATTGCCATTGCCCTCAAAATTGGATATCAAATTCGTTTTCTAATCTCATTTAAACTCCTTATTGCAAAAGTCAGCAAATATGTCCGGTTTGGGGTATTGGCCCAAAAAACTATAAATATTTAATTCCACTCTCTTTAAGACCCAAATTGTCTTAGTTAGCAAATACGTCCTATTTGGGGGTTGTTATGGTGGTGGGACGTCCGCTAGACAGTTGGCCTATGTTGACTAATGTTGATATCAAATACGTGGTCTACTCCCACATAACTTTAATTGGAGCCCCATATTTCCATAGTCGGCAAACATGGCCGGCTTGGGTGGTGTTTTGGGGGATGGGCGACCACTCAGTGAGTTGGCCTTGAAAATATATATCGGATTCGTGTTCCACTTTAAAAACCCTCTTATTTGAGCCTCATATTGAAATAGTCAGAAAATACTTACTATTTGGATGGTGTTGTGGGGGTGGGGTGGCCCCATAGACATTTTTCCCGAATATTGATATCAAATTCGTGCTTTACTCCCAAAGACCTTTCATTTGAGCCCCATATTGCTATGGTCGTAAATTTGTCCCCTTTGGGGGATGTTTTTGGTGAGAGGCGGCCCCCCAAACACTTGGTCCCATATTTGGATATCAGATTTGTATTCTAAATTCAAATACCTTTTATTTAAGCCCCTTATTCCCATGGTCAGTAAATAAGTCCTGTTTGGGGGTGGTTTTGGGGAAGGGGTGGACCCCCAGAAACGTGGTCCCACATTTGGATATAAGATTCGTATTCAACTCGCAAATACCTTTCATTTGAGTCCCATATTGCCATCGTCGGTAAATATGTCCGATTTAGGGATGTTTTGGGGCTTGCGGTGGTCCCCCTAGCACTTGGTCCGGCAATTGGATATCAGAAACGTTTTCTCATCCTAAATACCTTTCAGTTGAGTCCCATATTGTCGTGATTATAGATATGTTTGGTAGGTTTTAGGGTGGGGCAGACCCCCTAGGTACCCGATCCGAAATTTGGATACCAACTTTTTATTTTTAGGGTACTATATGAGAGCACACAAAATTTCGCTTAAATCGCACCACCCGTCTCCGAGATCTGGAGTTTCTGAAAATTAGGCTAAGGGGGAGGGTCCGCCCCCCTTTCAGATATCAAAAAATTTAGTACCCTATTTTCACCACGGGGTCATTGTGCACCATCTGTGATTATTTGAAGAAAATCGGTTCAGCCGTTTCTGAGTCTATAAGGAACACACAAACATACAACCAAACAAATCTACAAACAAACACAAATTGATTTTTATATATAAGAAATACAATATATAATTTGATTCAACTCCCATGTAAACCGGTCCCTCGATCATCCTTTTTCGGTTCCTAGAAGCTCTAATTTTTTCTGGTTTGAAAGAAGTTTTGTATGTAGAATAAAATTATGCCCTTCAACTAAATTTATTTTGTGTAAATTTTTAGCAGAATCCATGGTGATGGATTTCCAAGATTCGGCGCAGCCAAGCTTAGAACGCTTTTACTTGTTTTTCAGTTTGTTTTTTTTTTCTATTTGGGACAGAAAAACATTATAAAAAAGTTTCAGCAAAATCTTGTGTCGCAAAATTCATAAAGCGGGCACAAAAAATTTTTTTTTTTTAAATTTTGGCTTTATAAACTAATTTCGAGGCTGGCTAAAAATTTATCTTTAGAACTTTTTTTCATTGAGATGTAGTCTTTAGAAAAAAATCATTAGCAATCTTTAGCAAATTTTTATTGATATTTTGTCTTTAGGAAAAATTGTATTAAAATTGTGTCTTTAAAAAAATAATTTCGAGGGTTATTAAAATTTTATCTTTAGGAAATATTGTAATAAAGTTTTGTCTTTAAAAATATTACGCAGAAATGTTGCCTCAAGAAAAAAATTCTTTGAAAATGGTTGAGAAAAAAAATCATTAAATTTTGTACTTAAGAAAAATAATTTGAAGGTGGTCCTGGTCTGATCAAAATTGTGTCTCTGTAAAATATTATATATATGAAATTTTGTCATTTTAAAAAGTTGTACTACAATTTTGTGTTTAGAATAAATTTAATTTTGTTTTTTTTTTTCAAAGATGCTGTATTTTTTCAAAGATGCTGTTGGACGCAACGTTACGGTGAATGAACACATTTCGAACCGAACACTGATTTTGGTAATAAAATTCAATGATTTGCAAGCGTTGCTCGTTAGTAAGTCTATTCATGATGAAATGTCAAAGCATACTGAGCATCTTTCTCTTTGACACCATGTCTGAAATCCCACGTGATCTGTCAAATACTAATGCATGAAAATCCTAACCTCAAAAAAATCACCCTTTATATAATTTTTTTACACTTTTTTCTAAAGGAGGCTAAAAGCAACAGCTGATAACTGACGGAAGAAAGAATGCAATTACAGAGTCACAAGCTGTGAAAAAAATTTGTCAACGCCGACTATATGAAAAATCCGCAATTACTTTTTGGGCAACCCAATAGCTTCGGAATAGCATTCAAAATTTAAATGCCCCTGTAATTAGAAACCTCATTGCGGTTTCCGGCTTTAAATAACAGTCTTATATAAGATTGCTTCCACAATTCCGGCAGATATCCATGCTTTAATGAACTGTTGAAAAGTGTAGAAGCGCATCTGGACCAGGATTAAAAGTTATCTTCAGTGACCTTAAATTTTCAAGTACCACATTTTCGCCAATCTCAGACACGTCTATAAAAGCTGAATTGTTGATTGCGTATGGATATGTTCCACATAAATCATAATAATTATCTGAGTTAGTAGTGCTAAAAAAGTCAACAAAGATGTCGGCAATGCCTGAATCGTTATCAGCTAATTTAGCTTTATATATAAGAAAGTTCGGTAAACTATTGCAACGGCGCTTTGAATTCACAAATTTGTAAAATAAATTTAGGATTTGATTTCAATTGATTTCTAATTTTATTCAAATAACTACCATATGACAATTAGTATTCTTTATTTTTTTCGCATCTTGCTAAAGAATACATCGAAAAGTCAGACATTGACCCTGAGCGTTTAAACTTTTTATATAATTTATTCTTCTTGTTCCTCAGCCTAGAAAGATTGGTTGTATTCCATGGAGGACAAGATACGTTGCAAAAAGTAGTTTTAGGGAAAGATTGAGAAATAAAGTCAAGTAGCACAGTATAAAAAGTTGAAATCATTTCATCGATATCTTTAGATCCGAAAATTGCATTCCAATGAATAGATGAGAGTAGTGAGTTCAGTTTGATGTAATCAGTTTTAGCAAAACGGTACATTTTTCAATTACTACATTTCTTTTAACTTTAAAAGTGGGATAGGGTGTAAGTAATTTGAGTGTAGGATGATGTCTACCCTCAGGACTTACAACCAGATCAGTAGAACTTAAACATAATTTAGACAGATCTATTTTTTTGTTTCCATTCGGTTTAGCTCAGTTTGCCAGCAATCGTCGTAGGTTGGCTCGCTATCGTGTTCGGATGTAAACTCAGAAAGTGACAATTATTCAAACTTTACTTTAGTTGTAAAAAAAATCCTGGTATTTTTAATACTACATACCAAAAACTCGCACATAGCGGCGCCAGGCTGAAGGCAACAAGTATTTCTACAGCGAATATTTTGCCCCATAAATAAATATCTATCTATCCTCTGTATTCATCACAAATTCTTGCAGTTTGCCCCAACGTTTAAAAAAAAATACTAATCGAAAAATTCTTATATGGTTAATGATTTATTTTGTTGCGTGTAATAATTATATGGAATTTATATATCGACCACTTGTTAAATATATTACTGTTCCAAAGATGCTTTTTTATGAGAAGAAACCCTAGTTGTAACAGGTGGACGTTTTTACAAAACCAATGTATAAAATACAAGTGTTTATAGTATATACATTGGTTCTTAACTTATGCATTTCGTTTTGTGCACATCTATGCTAAAAATATGAACTGTAAAATTTTCCTTTTACTTACCAGGTGAGCTGGGTCGCCGATGGTCTGGTAAGAACCCATTGTTTGTACTCCAAATACGATTTGCGTTATAGGTTCTATCCATATTTAGTAGGTCAACTTAAAATCTATTCATTCATATTAAAGGCAAAACACTGCAGTATAAAAATATATGGAAAAACCGACACGCACCGATAAATAAATTGATCACATTATTCTTACGATATATTTATAAAAAATAGTGCACTTAAATAATTTTCTTTTGTTGATATTCGCCTTCATTTTCTGCCTTGAATTATTAAAGATATTTGTTTTGTTTTTCTTCCTTTTTTGCAGTTTCTTACGATTATACCGAGTTATAGCTTTTGCCTTGCCACAAAAATAGCTTTATTTCACTTTTTGCTTTATATTACTTTTGGAGCTGAAGTGCTTGACTGGAGCTGACTTTGCTAACACGTTGTTGGTAATGAAGCTCTAGACGTCTAAATGAAAAGAACGAACACTACCGATATGTCCTTGCTCCGTTTTAGTTACCACAAGAATGCCGGCGAATTGAAAGAGTTCCTCCACTAGCACGAGCCTTTTATAAATTCCGTGCCAACGTGGTAGCATTTTGCCTTCGAACCTTGCCAACCAATAACCCCCATCCCCATCCATCCCTGCGACAACGCTAACGCTCTTTTTCCCATCGGCTAACGAGTGGTAGTGGCAGTACGTACTACCAATATTGGTAGCTAAGAAATGCAACAACAAACACAAGACACCAACAATTGTTACAATTCCACCACTGTCTCTTTTCCAATTTTAGTCAGCTGCGAGGAGAAGGTGGAACTCTGATTGCTATTGTTCCCACCTGATGACGTCGTCTAATAGTGCTACCAACAAGTTATACGGACGTACGGATAGGAATAGAACGTTTTGCAACAACATTCATTTATGAATATTAAGGCGGCTTCAGCATTGGGATATATATACAAGCCCTGCTACACGAAAAGAAAAATTACGTTAAATGGAAACGAAATGATTTAGATGAAGATAAGTTTGGCGAATTACCTGCCTTAGCTTTCTCCATTGAGCGTTATTGAGTTCATAGATAATTTAAACTTAACTTAAGGTAAAAGGCAATTTCGTTGGACATCATTTTGTAAGGATTTGTGGAGGATTTTCATCTAACAAGACATTTTCACAGTTGCTGACAAAAGAAAGATGGGTAGGCAGACTATAGAATACCCTACACCCACTATTTTGAGTAAATACCTAAACTTGTCGTACAAACTTTATTGATTTATGCAACTTCGATATACATTTGTTAATATAGCTACAAGATTGTGGCTGCTACAGCAAAAAAAAAATCAAAATCGATTTTGATAAAATTTTGCACACATTTTGGGGCAAAAGATAAAACATCTCATGTAGGCTGTTGCAAAAACCGGACCAATATATGGCTATTAAAGAAATAAGAGTACATTTTGGATAAAAGAGCCATTTCTGAATCATAGCCGATTTTTTCCAAAATCAATGGGAAAAATGATACGACTTAAATTACCTTAGTTACAGCCAAAATACAATAAAAAAGTTTCTCTCCAAGCTGAAACCTTAGTAGACGGCATGGGAGAGAAAGCAGAGACAACGGAGGACATGTTGTGCCTTTTGATGAAAACCCATTTTCCACAGAATATGAAGGGATTCATGGAGACACCGGAATTATGGAATAATGACGTTGATCGAAGGTTTATAATTACGGAATTTATGGTGAAGGAGTCCTTGAGTAGCTTCAAACCATTTAAGTCACCCGGACCAGATGAAATATCTCCAGCGTTACTATAAAAAGAGGCAGACTATCTGGCGCCTCACCTGGCCAGAACTTTCAAAGCGTGCCTAGGACTTGCATATACTACGAAAGCCTTATGCGACATCAAAGGCCTTCAGACCCATAAGCCTTACGTCCTTTCTACTCAACACCATGGAACGTATTGTGGACACCATGATAAAGAGTAGGACATCCAGCGAACTGATCCAATATAAACAGCATGCCTATGTTAAGGTATGGCATGATCCAATCCTTAGACCAGTACCGGGTGGACCCGGTCCTTAGAGACAGGATAAAACATATGCTTAGGCACAGGTGCATAAATTATGTGTCCCATGGCATAAATATAAGGGAGAAAGTGGCACAGGGCACGCCACAGGGAGGCATTTTATCGCCACTCCTATGGATGACCACCATAAATGATCTATTACGGATGCTGACTGAGGAGGGATTTGAGCCCGACTGCTACGCAGACGATGTTGTCATACTTCTAAGGGGTATGGATCCGAACCAGCTATGCAGAAGGGCCGAAGGGGTCTTGCATATGGCATATGGCTGGGCTACACCCAGAGGTCTCAATGTTAACCCAGAGAAGACTGAAATATGACTGTTCACGAGGAAGACGAAAGTAAATCAATTTAACGCACCACGTTTCCTCAATAAGGCGATTTCGATATCTGACAAGGTTAAATACTTAGGTGTGATCTTCGACAGGAAACTGAATTGGAAGTGTCACATTCAAGAGCGTACTGTTGGGCACTGTGTAGACGGGCCGTAGGCTCGAAATGGGGCCTGAAACCTAGGACAGTCCACTGGCTCTACAGGAGCGTTATTAGACCAATACTTACTTACGCCTCAGTAGTTTGGTGGATGTCTACGCAGAAAAAGTGCAACATAAGGACCATACAGCTGGTTCAGAGCATCTGTTGTCTAGGCATAGGCGGAGCGATGAGGACCACGCTCACTAGGGCACTGGAGACTATTCTAGATATCCGACCCATTGACATACAGATTAAATGTGAGGCTATGAGACTTAAGGCGATGGGAGAATGGATAGAGGATGGGAGCAGCTCATACCATGGCGGTATAATCGAGGCGACGATAGGAAACCTGGAAGGAAGTGAAGAGGTTTCCGATCCGATACCTAAGATGAACCTTGAAGTCGAGTGCGAGGCACTGCTGCCATCGGCACAGTCTTGGATTGACGGAACCCTAGTATTGCCATCTGGAAGATCATGTTACATGGATGGGTCAAAGCTAGAGGACAGAGTAGGCCTAAGGGTCTACATTGAGAACCCAGGGACTGAGATCTTTTTTAGACTGCCTGACCATAGTACGGCCCTGCAGGCGGAAATCCGGGTGATCACAGAATGCGTGAAATGGTGTGGTGCTAACGCGAGGACGTCGAGTGTGAACATCTTTACCGACAGTAAAAATGCAATAAGGGCAATAACAACCAGGACGGTAAGGTCTCGAACGGTCTTGCAGTGTAAGAAGGAAATTAATGCCTTCTCTGAGGATGGCAAAATCCGCATCGTTTGGATGCCGGGTCATAACGGAGTAAGGGGAAATGAAAGGGCAAACGATTTGGCGGTGAAGACTAGAGCACTGCCGTCAATAAACTTGGATAACCCGAAGCCTTTCGGGTCGACTCAGTCCGAGTTAAGTGAGTGGGCGACGAATGCGCATGCAACATTGTGGAACAGCGAAACGGTCGGTAGGACGGCGAAAATCCTATGGGGGGATCCAGATCATGAAAAGACGAGGCTATTACTGAAAGGAAGCAAGAAGGAGGTCAGTATAGCTCTTGGTATCATAACGGGACATGTAGGACTACGAGCCAACTTATGTAAAATCGGTGCAGCAAGTGATAGCATATGAAGGGGATGCGGGGAAGATGATGAGACGTTGGAGCATTTCCTTTATCTTTGCCCGGCTTTCGCGTCCAACAGATACCGGCACATAGGTGGAGACACAATATCAGACATGAACCAACTTAGGGCAGTGGTATTGAAAACAATTCAGGAATTTGTAAGTAGCACGGAATTCCTGACTTAAAATGTTCTTTTTAGAGGTTACTTTATAGTTTTTAGAGCGCACAACAAGCCGATTACTGGTTCAGGTGTATGTCCATAGTGGGATGGGAAGGATTAATATCTGCACCCTCTTTTCAACCTAACCTAACCTACAGCCAAAATAAATTCATGTACAGGTAAGGCCAAGATATATTCATCTATAGGAAGTGGCAGTAGCCCAACAACAAAATATTGAAAGCACTATCTGTCAAAATCAGTGATTATTGCAACTCTGATATTACCAGTTAGCGACATTTTTCGTTGTTTGTGTGCTATGGCTCTTAACTATAATACACGCACTCGACCAAAACTCGTTGACAGATAGTGCATTTCGCGAGAAAAAATTGTACTCAGCTGTTTCACGGAAACTACCTGTTTATTATGTCATGTGTAGGACCAGTTGGCCAACAACAAAAACCGAGGACAATATCTGTCAAAATCAGTGTTTGGTGCAACTCTGATTTTGAGTATATTACTAGTTCGCGCCATTTTTAGTTGTTTGTGTGTTAGGCTCTTAACCATAATACACACACACAACCGAATGTTATGAAAACTCGTAGACAGATGGTGTATTCCGCGAGAAAAAAATTGTACTCAGCTGTTTGCGGTACACTACCTTTAAATGAATTTAATTTGGTTGCAACAATACTTGGACAGACGGACATTACTAAATCGAATAAGTGCGTGATTCTAAGCAGATTAGTACAATTAAGGTGCCGATATTTTCATTTTCGACATTGCAAGCGGATGCACAAAACTATCATACTCAGTACCACAGTAGTAGTGTAGGCTATAACATTTTCTGAGAGAAGTAAATGGTTTATTGAAACCAAATTTAACTTACGTTCAAAGTGTCCTTGTATTTTAATTGACATTTACAACAGAAAATAGCAATTATCAATAATAAATATAAAAACGTACAATAAACGTAATGTTGCGCAAAACCGTTTCGAATCCACCATGGATCCCTTTCCTAATGTTCCGTTTTAAGCAGGGTACTCTGTTCACCTTTCCACGCGGAATGGTGTCAAAATCCATTTAAAAAAAAATGGAGAAAATGGGCAAAAAAGTAGCACTCTGCTTGTAGTGAGGAAAATGGCATAAAACATTATATTAAATTGGCTTGAAACCATTGCCAGCATCATTATACCCTAAACCACTGCTGTGGTACAAATGCAAATTTTGCCCATGAACATTCCATTAAGGAATGGAATGAGTGCAGTCCGATTTAAGTTTAAGTTCAATGATAAGGGGCCTCCTTTTTATAGCCGAGTCCGAACGACGTGCCGCAGTGAGACACCTCTTCGAAGAGAAGTTTTACATGGCATAGTACCTCACAAATGTTGCCAGCATTAGGAGTGGAAAATGACCGCTGAAAATTTTTTCTGGTGGTCTCGCCAGGATTCGAATCTGCGCTACGGTGGTACAGGGCTCCACTACTGTGGTACAGGGTATTATAACTTAGAGCATTTGTTTGTAGCACCCAAGAGGATGAGAGATAGATCCATTGATCAGAATACCGATCGATTCAGAATCACTTTCTGATTCGATTTAGCTATGTCCTTCTGTCCATGTTAATATACAAACTACAGGTCGCAATTTTCGTCCGATCGTCTCCAAATTTGGTACGGGCATGTTTTTCGGCGTATAGACGAAGCTTATTGAAATTGGAAAAATCGGTTCAGATTTGGATATAGCTTCCATGTATATGTTCGTCCGATTTGCGGTAATAATGTAATAAAATGATCTTTTTTAACCGGTTCTCTTGAAATTTGGTAGGAAGGATTTTATCTTGACTTTCGACATTACTGGTGAATATCATTGAAATTGGTTCAGATTTAGATATAGCTGTCTAAATATATATAGCCCGATTTTCACTCCTTAAGCCACTGCAAGCGCATTTATTGACCAATCTTCCCAAAATTTTGTACAACTCTTTCCTCGACGACTTCCACAATCATTCAGATTTAGATATACAATAGCTCCCATGTATATGTTCGTCTGATTTTGAGAAATATTGCAATAAAGTGTTAATTTGTTATCCGATTCTCGCGAAATTTGGCACGAAGGATTTTATAATTACTTTTAATATTTTAATAATTTCATAGAAATCGGTTGAGATTTAGATAAAGCTGCCATATAAATATATCGCCCGATTTTTACTCATAGGCCCACTGCATAGCTCCCAAATATATGTTCGTCAGATTTTGGGTAATATGCAATGATGTTGTCATTTGTCTATTGTTTGCTCCAAATTTGATACGGATTGTTTAATAAACCATCTGAAAACATCCGCCGAGGTCCATCAAAATTGGTACAGAGTCGGAAGTAGCAACCACATTGTACTTATAGGGTAGCTATAGGGTATTATACAGTCGGCGCCGCCATACTTTTGTCCTTCCTTTCTGGTTTTTGTTTGTTTCATTGGTTTCAATGGTTTGTTGTAGTAGTAGCAGAGTGTTCTGTTCTATCTTTCGTTTGGTTGATTCTGTTGAGTATCCAGATCCAAGAAGTCTGCAACTAAGATGGGGTGCGTCCAGAGGGATCAGGGTCTGAGTCAAATGGGTCTGGCTGAGCTGTTATACAGGTGAATTGTGTCGTGTGGTCCCTGGTCAGAATCGGAAACTACATTTTGCACGTCTGCATCAATCCTTGCTCTTTAGGAATTGAGGCGGATGTATCTGCCGGAACGTAATTGAACCAGAACTAGGTATGGCATGATCCAATCCTTAGACCAGTACCGGGTGGACCCGGTCCTTAGAGACAGGATAAAACATATGCTTAGGCACAGGTGCATAAATTATGTGTCCCATGGCATAAATATAAGGGAGAAAGTGGCACAGGGCACGCCACAGGGAGGCATTTTATCGCCACTCCTATGGATGACCACCATAAATGATCTATTACGGATGCTGACTGAGGAGGGATTTGAGCCCGACTGCTACGCAGACGATGTTGTCATACTTCTAAGGGGTATGGATCCGAACCAGCTATGCAGAAGGGCCGAAGGGGTCTTGCATATGGCATATGGCTGGGCTACACCCAGAGGTCTCAATGTTAACCCAGAGAAGACTGAAATATGACTGTTCACGAGGAAGACGAAAGTAAATCAATTTAACGCACCACGTTTCCTCAATAAGGCGATTTCGATATCTGACAAGGTTAAATACTTAGGTGTGATCTTCGACAGGAAACTGAATTGGAAGTGTCACATTCAAGAGCGTACTGTTGGGCACTGTGTAGACGGGCCGTAGGCTCGAAATGGGGCCTGAAACCTAGGACAGTCCACTGGCTCTACAGGAGCGTTATTAGACCAATACTTACTTACGCCTCAGTAGTTTGGTGGATGTCTACGCAGAAAAAGTGCAACATAAGGACCATACAGCTGGTTCAGAGCATCTGTTGTCTAGGCATAGGCGGAGCGATGAGGACCACGCTCACTAGGGCACTGGAGACTATTCTAGATATCCGACCCATTGACATACAGATTAAATGTGAGGCTATGAGACTTAAGGCGATGGGAGAATGGATAGAGGATGGGAGCAGCTCATACCATGGCGGTATAATCGAGGCGACGATAGGAAACCTGGAAGGAAGTGAAGAGGTTTCCGATCCGATACCTAAGATGAACCTTGAAGTCGAGTGCGAGGCACTGCTGCCATCGGCACAGTCTTGGATTGACGGAACCCTAGTATTGCCATCTGGAAGATCATGTTACATGGATGGGTCAAAGCTAGAGGACAGAGTAGGCCTAAGGGTCTACATTGAGAACCCAGGGACTGAGATCTTTTTTAGACTGCCTGACCATAGTACGGCCCTGCAGGCGGAAATCCGGGTGATCACAGAATGCGTGAAATGGTGTGGTGCTAACGCGAGGACGTCGAGTGTGAACATCTTTACCGACAGTAAAAATGCAATAAGGGCAATAACAACCAGGACGGTAAGGTCTCGAACGGTCTTGCAGTGTAAGAAGGAAATTAATGCCTTCTCTGAGGATGGCAAAATCCGCATCGTTTGGATGCCGGGTCATAACGGAGTAAGGGGAAATGAAAGGGCAAACGATTTGGCGGTGAAGACTAGAGCACTGCCGTCAATAAACTTGGATAACCCGAAGCCTTTCGGGTCGACTCAGTCCGAGTTAAGTGAGTGGGCGACGAATGCGCATGCAACATTGTGGAACAGCGAAACGGTCGGTAGGACGGCGAAAATCCTATGGGGGGATCCAGATCATGAAAAGACGAGGCTATTACTGAAAGGAAGCAAGAAGGAGGTCAGTATAGCTCTTGGTATCATAACGGGACATGTAGGACTACGAGCCAACTTATGTAAAATCGGTGCAGCAAGTGATAGCATATGAAGGGGATGCGGGGAAGATGATGAGACGTTGGAGCATTTCCTTTATCTTTGCCCGGCTTTCGCGTCCAACAGATACCGGCACATAGGTGGAGACACAATATCAGACATGAACCAACTTAGGGCAGTGGTATTGAAAACAATTCAGGAATTTGTAAGTAGCACGGAATTCCTGACTTAAAATGTTCTTTTTAGAGGTTACTTTATAGTTTTTAGAGCGCACAACAAGCCGATTACTGGTTCAGGTGTATGTCCATAGTGGGATGGGAAGGATTAATATCTGCACCCTCTTTTCAACCTAACCTAACCTACAGCCAAAATAAATTCATGTACAGGTAAGGCCAAGATATATTCATCTATAGGAAGTGGCAGTAGCCCAACAACAAAATATTGAAAGCACTATCTGTCAAAATCAGTGATTATTGCAACTCTGATATTACCAGTTAGCGACATTTTTCGTTGTTTGTGTGCTATGGCTCTTAACTATAATACACGCACTCGACCAAAACTCGTTGACAGATAGTGCATTTCGCGAGAAAAAATTGTACTCAGCTGTTTCACGGAAACTACCTGTTTATTATGTCATGTGTAGGACCAGTTGGCCAACAACAAAAACCGAGGACAATATCTGTCAAAATCAGTGTTTGGTGCAACTCTGATTTTGAGTATATTACTAGTTCGCGCCATTTTTAGTTGTTTGTGTGTTAGGCTCTTAACCATAATACACACACACAACCGAATGTTATGAAAACTCGTAGACAGATGGTGTATTCCGCGAGAAAAAAATTGTACTCAGCTGTTTGCGGTACACTACCTTTAAATGAATTTAATTTGGTTGCAACAATACTTGGACAGACGGACATTACTAAATCGAATAAGTGCGTGATTCTAAGCAGATTAGTACAATTAAGGTGCCGATATTTTCATTTTCGACATTGCAAGCGGATGCACAAAACTATCATACTCAGTACCACAGTAGTAGTGTAGGCTATAACATTTTCTGAGAGAAGTAAATGGTTTATTGAAACCAAATTTAACTTACGTTCAAAGTGTCCTTGTATTTTAATTGACATTTACAACAGAAAATAGCAATTATCAATAATAAATATAAAAACGTACAATAAACGTAATGTTGCGCAAAACCGTTTCGAATCCACCATGGATCCCTTTCCTAATGTTCCGTTTTAAGCAGGGTACTCTGTTCACCTTTCCACGCGGAATGGTGTCAAAATCCATTTAAAAAAAAATGGAGAAAATGGGCAAAAAAGTAGCACTCTGCTTGTAGTGAGGAAAATGGCATAAAACATTATATTAAATTGGCTTGAAACCATTGCCAGCATCATTATACCCTAAACCACTGCTGTGGTACAAATGCAAATTTTGCCCATGAACATTCCATTAAGGAATGGAATGAGTGCAGTCCGATTTAAGTTTAAGTTCAATGATAAGGGGCCTCCTTTTTATAGCCGAGTCCGAACGACGTGCCGCAGTGAGACACCTCTTCGAAGAGAAGTTTTACATGGCATAGTACCTCACAAATGTTGCCAGCATTAGGAGTGGAAAATGACCGCTGAAAATTTTTTCTGGTGGTCTCGCCAGGATTCGAATCTGCGCTACGGTGGTACAGGGCTCCACTACTGTGGTACAGGGTATTATAACTTAGAGCATTTGTTTGTAGCACCCAAGAGGATGAGAGATAGATCCATTGATCAGAATACCGATCGATTCAGAATCACTTTCTGATTCGATTTAGCTATGTCCTTCTGTCCATGTTAATATACAAACTACAGGTCGCAATTTTCGTCCGATCGTCTCCAAATTTGGTACGGGCATGTTTTTCGGCGTATAGACGAAGCTTATTGAAATTGGAAAAATCGGTTCAGATTTGGATATAGCTTCCATGTATATGTTCGTCCGATTTGCGGTAATAATGTAATAAAATGATCTTTTTTAACCGGTTCTCTTGAAATTTGGTAGGAAGGATTTTATCTTGACTTTCGACATTACTGGTGAATATCATTGAAATTGGTTCAGATTTAGATATAGCTGTCTAAATATATATAGCCCGATTTTCACTCCTTAAGCCACTGCAAGCGCATTTATTGACCAATCTTCCCAAAATTTTGTACAACTCTTTCCTCGACGACTTCCACAATCATTCAGATTTAGATATACAATAGCTCCCATGTATATGTTCGTCTGATTTTGAGAAATATTGCAATAAAGTGTTAATTTGTTATCCGATTCTCGCGAAATTTGGCACGAAGGATTTTATAATTACTTTTAATATTTTAATAATTTCATAGAAATCGGTTGAGATTTAGATAAAGCTGCCATATAAATATATCGCCCGATTTTTACTCATAGGCCCACTGCATAGCTCCCAAATATATGTTCGTCAGATTTTGGGTAATATGCAATGATGTTGTCATTTGTCTATTGTTTGCTCCAAATTTGATACGGATTGTTTAATAAACCATCTGAAAACATCCGCCGAGGTCCATCAAAATTGGTACAGAGTCGGAAGTAGCAACCACATTGTACTTATAGGGTAGCTATAGGGTATTATACAGTCGGCGCCGCCATACTTTTGTCCTTCCTTTCTGGTTTTTGTTTGTTTCATTGGTTTCAATGGTTTGTTGTAGTAGTAGCAGAGTGTTCTGTTCTATCTTTCGTTTGGTTGATTCTGTTGAGTATCCAGATCCAAGAAGTCTGCAACTAAGATGGGGTGCGTCCAGAGGGATCAGGGTCTGAGTCAAATGGGTCTGGCTGAGCTGTTATACAGGTGAATTGTGTCGTGTGGTCCCTGGTCAGAATCGGAAACTACATTTTGCACGTCTGCATCAATCCTTGCTCTTTAGGAATTGAGGCGGATGTATCTGCCGGAACGTAATTGAACCAGAACTACTACCGGGGGAGGTCAATTTCTTCAGATGCAATGAGAGGTGGTCGTTCTCCAAGGACTTCATTCACTCGGTATCTATTTACTGCATCTGCTACCCCGTCTGCATGAATTTTGTCTTGACCCGCTTGATATGCCGCTTAATCTAAAGGGTTTCTCTTGTAGCGCCGAACCTCACGTTCTAGATCTACCTTAAGGCTTCTGGGCGGTGGATACCTATGCAGAAGATGATGATTTGGTCTTTGCGATAATAGCCCAAAAGGTATTGCTAAGACAACATGTAGTTATATCTTCGCACTGGAGGGATATTTGTCTCCTGATGGAGATGGATGAAAATAAGAACTGAAGAGACAGCCAGGCGCAGTTCGAAGGGAAGTATTCTGACAGATCTGAATATTATTCTATCCATCCATCCATCACCCATCACAGTCATGTCTCGTTTTATAAATAATCAATACATTGCGGTACTGTTTCAATACCAGGCGGTATTGTTTCGATTCCAGACGGTATTATTTTGCTTCACTATCAACACTGTACGACATCGAAATAGTCACATTTGGTACCAGTGCATAGACTGGATTTATTTTTTACATTGAATAAAGCAGTATACCATACTGATTTTATGATAAAAGTAACAAAAACCGAAGTGGACATTTTAAAATTTTCGTCCATGTCCAATGACAAAACTCATTAGAGAAGCAGACAGATGGCTTCCATGTACAAGAAAACAGAACAAAAATTTCTAAGGCACATACAATATTTGGTAAAAGCATTATCCGTCCCAAAGTAGGTGTTTAAATGTGCGAAAACAATAACTTTCATGTACAAGAAAACACAACAAAAATTTCTAAGGTTCATTCATTATCTGGTAGTATAAGAATTTTTTTATACACACCACATAGGGTGGGGGTATACTAATCTAGTCATTCCGTTTGTAACGAAATATTCGTCTAAGACCCTATAAGGAATATATATTCTTAATCGTCTCGACGTTCTGAGTCAACCTACACATGACTGCCGTCCATCCGTCCGTTCTGCCGCTTGAAATTTTGCACAAATACTATGTATTGATGAAGGTCGTTGGGGTAGCAAATGGGCCATATCGGTTCAGATTTAGATATTGCTCCCCTATAAACCGATCTCCTGATTTGACTTCTTGAGCCCCTGGAAGTCGTAATTTTTGTCAGATTTTGCTGAAATTTTGCATGTGATGTTCTGCTTTGACTTCCAACAAATGTACCAAGTACGGTCCAAATTAGTCTATAACCTGATATAGCTCATATACAAACCGGTCTCTCGATTATCCCTGTTTGGATCGTAGAAGCTTTAGTTTTTGATGGTTTGGCAGAAGTTTGGATAGTAGAATAAATTTATGCCTTTCAAATAAATTAATTTTGTATAAATTCTTAGTTGAATCCATGGTGGTGAGTTCCTAAGATTCGGCCCGGCCGAACTTAGCACGCTTTTACTTGTTATACCCTCCACCATAGGATGGGGGCATACTAATTTCGTCACTCTGTTTGTAACACCTCGAAATAGGCGTCTAAGACCCTATAAAGTATATATATTCTTGATCGTCATGACATTTTATGTCGATCTAGCCATGTCCGTCCGTCTGTCTGTCGAAAACACGCTAACTTCCGAAGGCGTAAAGCTAGCCGCTTGAAATTTTGAACAAATTCTTTTTATTAGTGTAGGTCGGTTGCGATTGTACATGGGCCAAATCGGTCCATGTTTTGATATAGCTCCCATATAAACCGATCTTGGGTCTTGACTTCATGAGCCTATAGAGGGCGCAGTTCTCGTCCGATTTGAATGAAATTTTGCACGTGGTTTTTTGGTATGACTTCCAACAACTGTGCTATGTATGGTTTAATCGGTTTAGAACCTGATGTAGCTGCCATATAAATCGATCTCGGGTTTTGACTTCTTCAGCTGTTACAGGGCCCAATTTTTATCCGATTTGGCTGTAATTTTGCACGTGGTGTTTTGGTATGACTTCCAACAAATAAGTGTGGTTGAAATCAGTTCATAACATGGTATAGCTGCCCTGTAAACCGATCTGGGATCTTGACTTCTTGAGCCGCTAGAGGGCACAATTCTTATCCGATTTGGCTGAAATTTTGCATGTTACGTGTCGAATATGGTATGAATCGGTTTATAACCTAATAGTGCTCCCCTATAAACCGATCTCCCTATTTTATTTCTTTAGCCCCTACAGTGCGCAATTCTTACTAGATTTGGCTGAAATTTTACACAATGACTTCTACTATGGTCTCCAATATTGAATTCAATTATGGTCCGAAATGAACTATAACTTGATATTGTTTCAATAACATAGCAATTCTTTTCTTGTACCCTTTGTTTGCCTAAATAGAGATAGAGCTCGACAAATGCGATCAGTAGTGGAGGGTATATTAGATTGGGTCCGGCCGAACTTAGCACGCTCTTACTTGTTTAGTTTTGAAATAATTTTTTTAAAAATGCTCAAAATTTGCCTTTCTTTAAAAAAAATATTTAATATTTAAAAGTTATAACCCAATAAAATTTTAATTTTTTTTAATTAATTGTAAAAAAATTAATTCTTACCAGCCTTAGTGGCTTTATTGCAAAAAAAATATTGTTCTAGCATTACCAATTAACGAACAAATTTGGATTTTAGTGCTCATGTCATAAAATCATATACTAATATTTTTTTAAAAAGACAGAAACTAAGATACTCTCTTATATTTTTAACATTTATTATCTCTACTACTTATTCCATTTTTCAAATATGTACTCATATTTCTTCCTGCAACCCTGTTTTTGCAGAGATCACTCGCATGTGAGTAAGCCCATGACAACAAATCACGCTTTACGGCATGCCGTTTTGCTTTGATCCATGAGATGAGCTTCACTTACATGTTGCTGTTATTTCACGCCATGTCGCTCTGGGCGCATGTGCATGCAATTGTGAGTGCCTAATGCAATTGTGGCGGCCTGTGTCTGTTATTTAATTTGTATGGCATAACTTAACAGACAGTGTTTGCTAATATCAGAAATTTTTTTTTAGAGTGTATGTATTCAAAGACGTGTTATTTGTAATCTATATGTAATTGTGCACCCACCTAACCCTTAATAAAAACGCACGAAGGCTATACCGGTGAATGGTTCATTTGACGTGGACGAGCCTTTTGTGGCATATTAGTTCGCCATCCTACTTTCCGAGACGAGAATCCATGTCAACACTTTGTCATGAGTCCAGAGTTTATTGAGGCATTCTAAACATTCCGAAACGCTCTTCAACCTTGCTGTCCGGGATTCCGAGGAGTTGAGTACCACCATAGTGTCAAAATAAGTCAGCAGTTTTGAAGCAAGTCCCTATGCAGGATTTTAATTTTGATTTAATTTATAACACAGAAATTCTGGGTTATGTTATAGTAATGGCATGAATACCGACTGATTATAAAGTCATCGATCGTTGCGGACTGGGAACGCTGTCTGAGGAATAGAGAGTGCAGGCTTTCTATTTTGCCATGTCCGACACTAGAGTTCAAAAAGAGATACGGGTTAGAAAATAGGATCTACACAGTCTTTACTTCACCCTCTGGTGACAAGCTAAGGGCATGCATTGTGGGGAGGAAAAGTTTAAATGTAATTCTTCAGTAGAGCTATAGCAATGGTGATCGACAACTCTGAGGTTGGAGTAATATCATCGGTTTACCTGCCCAATTGGGAAACGGACCGACACAGTGCAAAGAATTGTTTGCGAGTATGTCCGAAAGTTGTGGCAGATATTTTACATTGGGGAAGTACGGATATCAATAAGAGAGGGGAGTAAATTTATGATTTAATTCTAAATTCAACCCTGCAAATTTATGATATTGGTAACATCCGATTTTCAGATAAGAAGTAGGTCAATAAATCAACTTTCGAATAACTCCTTGTTTCTATCTAATATTCTCCTACAGGAATGGAAGGCACACAGCGCTATCGACTTCATTTGTTAGTATTAATATTTAGGGACAATTGCGAGGACTAACGTATGAATTTCACCATCTTCGCCAACTGCAGAGTTGTCCCGTCCAAAAAAGGGAGCATAAAATTAGGTAACTTCTATCTCCGAAGGATGAACACCAGTGACATCTTCTTTGGGCTAGCCTTTAGCCCATAACTCGTAGCCCATCTCGCCTGAAGTCGAAAAAACTTGCCTCGGATCATCCGAAGGACATTGTCGGCATATACGATAAATTCATACTACCCGCTGTATCAAATTAAAGTACTTAACGTTAAATACAATTGCATACAAAAATAGGTCTTTTCTGACTACAAACAGTTTATGACAAAATTTTCAGCCAAATCGGGTACTAAAACGCCTTCTAGAAGCTCAAGAAGACAAATTAAGAGTTCGGCTTATATGGCAGCTATATTAGATAATGGATACAGCTTTCAAAATTTCAGTTAAATCAGAGGCGCGTTAAATCGCTCGTCTAGACGCTCAATAAATATAATCGATAGATCGGTTTATATAGGAGCATTATCTAAACATGGACCAATTTGGAAATTTCAATCAATCTACATCAATAAAAAGTATTTGTTCAAAATTTCAAGCAACTACCATTTCTCGTTAGCGTACTTTCAACAAACTGACGGGCGGACGGACTTGGCTGCATAGGTTTAACATGACTATGTAGAATATTTCGAGGTGAGACAAACAGAATGGCGAAGTTAGTATATCTTATCCTATGGCGGAGGTATATAATCGAAATTACTGAGTGATCGAATATATCAAAATATGGTGCCATTTGGCCCTTTCAAAATCTTAACCAACAAATGGACAAAGAGTGAAACGATTTTTAAGATTTGTGCCAAAGATCACGAACTTAATTTAAATTTTATCAATTTTCCAACTTTTTAAGGAAACAATTCCTTTGGTTTTGATTACAGAAAAAAATTGGGGAGATCCTTTAAGATTTTTCCTTGTTTGAAAGATTTTAGCAATAATTACAAGCCAAATAACCAAAAAAATATGCTATCATTAAATTTAGTTTCCTAGTTTAGTTTTCTGAGTACGTAGGGTCGAAGCAGTCCGATTCAAGTTTAAGCTCAATGATAAGGGGCCTCCTTTTTATAGCCGAGTCCGAACGGAGTGCCGCAGTGCGACACCTCTTTGGAGAGAATTTTAGATGGCTTAGTACCTCACAAATATTGCCACATTAGGAGGGGAAAACCACCGCTGAAATTTTTTTCTGATGGTCTCGCCTGGATTCGAATCCAAGCTTTCAGCGTCATAGGCATACATGCTAACCTCTGCGCTACGGTGCCCTCCGTCTAAACATAGTATAGGGGCCTTCTTCACAAAACTTAATGTAGATTCGAAAAAGGTTTTTTGGCAGTCCCATAAAGGCATTCTGTCAAATAAACCAATTTAAAATCTATATTAAGTTTTGTATTTGCCGGTGTAAGTGTTTGAAACACAAAATTCATTAAATAAAAAAAATTTAATTTTTAATTTTGTCACCGTTGTTTTTTATTTATTATGCAAAACCTAAAACTAATTAACAAATTACTAAAATTAAATAATAGACAACATTAACGTTACACTTCTACAGGGAGACTCGACGTAAGATGTGAGAAACTAATGTCAAAAAAAAAAATCTCCCTGGTAGATAAGCCTACACTAGTAACAGATAGATAACAGTTTCGGAGATAGCTATAGCGTTAGAAATAGATAAAGATGATAGACACTTTGCGTAAGGCTCCGGTGGCTTATGAATTAAAATGCGTTTAAAAAACGCTCACAAGATCATTAGCACACAGTATCCTTTTCGTTTTGGTGGGAGAGATGTAGTAGTAGTTCTTTGCGATAAATCCTTGAAGTTGCCATGTGTCCTCAATGATGATCGTTTCGTATGATTTCAAGTTTACCTTTAATGTGGTGGGCCATAGCTGGTTGAGGGACGGCCACCTCCACTACCGCCTCCAATACCACCGCTACCACCTCCAATACCACCACCAAGACCACCTCCGAGACCGCCACCAAGACCGCCACCTAGACCACCTCCGAGACCACCACCAAGACCACCACCTGAACCACCTCCAAGGCCGCCACCAAGACCTCCTCCAAGTCCACCACCTGAACCACCGCCAATACCACCTCCAATACCGCCAGCTCCTCCTCCACTGCCATCCTTTTGAGTCTTGTATTTGATAAAGTAAACTTCTGGTTTGGATGGCTGAGTTGGAGCGGGTGTTGGTATAACAATGTCTTGCTGGTCTTCTGGCCTCTTGACCAACACATAGACCAACGTTTTTTCTTCGTTCTGTGGCTGCAAGGGAATGACAGGAGCCTGATACGAGGGAGGGGATGGAGCCTTTATAAAGATAATTTTGTAGTTCTTTTGAGCTTGTGCCACAGGGATATTATTTCGAGGACGAATTTCCTCGGGTTCTTCTGGAGCCACATGGACATAAACATTCTTCTGCACCAAAGTACCGCCACCACCGCCGAATCCTCCAAGAGCGCCACCACCACCGAATCCACCTCCGGATCCTTGAGTAAAATAGAAGGAACACAAATTCTTAATTGGCTACCATAATAGTTCTGCTAAAGAACTTACCTCCACCGAAACCACCTCCGGAACCGCCACCAAATCCACCGCTACCACCACCTCCGAAGCCGCCACCACCAAATCCTCCTGATCCACCACCTCCAAATCCTCCAGAGCCACCGCCACCAAATCCTCCAGAGCTACCGCCACCGAATCCCCCGGAGCCACCGCCACCAAATCCTCCTGAACCACCACCACCAAATCCTCCGGCACCACTACCGCCGAAGCCGCCACCTCCAGAACCGCCACTACCACCGAATCCACCGCCGCCACCACCGCCCGGTCTATTGTAAGCATAACCGGCTTCTGGCTTAGCAGCTGCCAAAGCTAAACACGACATTAATATAAAGGCTTTCATATCGCGATTTATTCTTGTTTGTCTCTATAAGAAAATTGTATTCGTCGCGTCTTTGGATTGCGATGATAGATGTTTCTAAATCTAAATCAAATAATTTACTGAAGATCACCAGTGGGCGCCCCATCCTTTTATACCGAAATTGTCGAAGTTCATCTTTGTGGCAAATCTTTTTTGGGCAGCTTGTAGGGATGCCGATGTGCGATTTGAAAGTAGCTGCAAACAAACATTTGCAACATAAAAGTTTTATGATTAGAAGTTGTGAATCGATACAATCGAGAGAAAACGTTCATTTAAAATAAGACGTTGTTGCATTCAAAAAGCGGTATATTCACATCATAACATCTTGCACAATGGTAGAGATGGCCAATCAAGCTGAAGCAAATAGAAACGCATTATGTTCGGCTTTGCTGAACGTTGGATACCCACCACTACGGTTATATGTTACCCAAATTCGTCGACATCAGATCTTAATCAAGTAAATTCTTGCTTAGTTCGGCCGGGCCGAGTCTTATATACATTCCATCATGGATCGCAATTTTCAAGTTCCGTGCTCGATATCTCTTAATATGGAAACAAGGTATAATGGATATAAGTCATATCGGCAAATGGGTTCATATGGGAACTACATTACGTTATAGACCGATTTAGACCATACTTCTTACGTATGTTGGTTGGAAAAGTCGTTGTGCAAAATTTTAGCCAAATCAAACAATAACTGTGGCCGCTAGAGGCTCAAGATGTAAAATCAGGAGATGAGTTTATATGGGAGCCCATATAGTCCATTTACAATCCTAACCAACCTTCAATAATAGAAAGTATTTGTGTAACATTTCAAGTGCCTAGCTTTATTCATTCGAAAGTTAGCGTGTTTTCGACAAACAGACGGAAGTTCGGACGGACGAACATGACTTGACGTACCTAAAATGTCGAGACGATCAAGAATACATATAAAAAAAGAGAATTGTCGATTTATGAGTGAATATCAGCCAGAAGCATTGCAAAAGCTACCAATGCATCCAGAAAAAGTCACAGTTCGATGCGAATCGTAACGTAACTGTGAATGGTGAGCGCTATCGTAAATTGATGTCCATCTTTTTTTTACCCAAAATGCAAGAGCTTGACTTGCATGACATGTGGTTTCAACAAGACGGTGCCACATGCCACACAGCACGCGTAACAATGGACTTATTGGGAGACGAGTTCGGTAAACATTTTATTTCACGTTCGGGAGCGGTAAATTGGCAGCCTAGATTGTTAAAGCTCATGTCTCTACAGACAAGCCCGCTTCAATTGACGCATTGGAAGCATTTATTTGTGAGAAATGTTGGAAAGAGTATACCAAAATTGGACTAAGCGGATGGGCCATTAAGGCGCAGTCACGGTCAAAATTTACATGAAATAATCTTCAAACATTCAATTATATGGACCGTACCATCAATTAGAATAAAGATTTCATGCATTTTTGTGAGATATTTTGATGTGTTACAAATGGAATGGTGAAGCTAGTATTCCCCCATCCCATGGTGGAGGGCATAACAAGTTAACTTATTGATAATCGGCCCATGTTTGATTTTCTTTCGAATGAGCAAAACTAGTCACTCGAAACGTTGCACTAATACTTCTTATTGATGTAGGATGGATGAGATTTCTAAATGGACCACGAACACGTTTTGACATACATAGCTTCTATATAAACCGGTCACTCTATTATGCCCTTTGAGCACCGCCGCATTAACCTGTACCTTCTTGATCATTCTGCTGAAGGCACAGCTTCCATTGACTGATGCTAAAATTATAGGTGTAATTCGGCCGTAGCACCGCCGATTCAACTTCTTGAGAACCTGAAGAATTTGATTTTTATCAGATAGCGATTTGTTTTTTACCCTCCACCATAGGATGGGGGTATACAAACTTTGTCTTCTTGGACCTTTAGAGAGCGCAGTTATTGTCTGATTTGACGGATGACTTCTTTTATGACCTCCAACAAATGTGCCTAGTATGGCCTGAATCGGTTTAAAACCTGATATAGCTCCCATATAAACCGATCTCCCGATTGCCCTTCCTGATGCCCTAGAGGGTGCGGTTCTTGGTTGATTTTGCTGACAATTTTTATAATGAATTCTCCTATGACCTTCAAACGTGCTGTGTATAGTCCCAATTGGTCTAGAACCTGATGTAGCTCTCATATAAACCAATCTCCCGATTTGACTTCTAGAGCCACTAGAGGGCGCAATCCATATCCGGTTTGGCTGAAAATTTGCACAATGACTCCAATTATGGTCTGCAATGTTCAAACCAAGTTAGTCCGTAACCTGATTGAGCTTCAATAGCATAGCAATTATCATTAGTTATCCTCTGTTTGACTCTGTGACCTGGCAAAGAACTTCACCAATGCGATAAATGTTGGCGCGTACATAAGATTCAGCCAGGCCGATCTTAGTACGCTTTTTATACCCTCCACCATAGGATGGGGTTACACTAATTTCGTCATTCCGTTTGTAAAAATTGCAAATTTTGTCCATGAACATTCCACTAAGGAACAGAGGCAAACTTCTCACATATCAAAGAGTGCAGTCCGATTCAAGTTTAAGCTCAATGATAAGGGGCCTCCTAACGGCGAGCCGCAGTGCGACACCTCTGTGGAGAGAAGTTTTACATGGCATAGTACCTCACAAATGTCGCCAGCATTAGGAGGGGAAAACCACCGCTGAAAATTTTTTCTGATGGTCTTGCCAGGGTTCGAACCCAGGCGTTCAGCGTCATAGGCAGACATGCTAACCTCTGCGCTACGGTGGCTTCCGTTCCGTTGTATCTTCTCAAAATATTCGTCTAAGACCCCATAAACTGTATATAAACTTGATCGTCATAACATTTTAAGTCGATCTGACCATTAAAGCACGCTAACTTTTGAAGGTGTAAAGCTAGGCGCTTGAAAGCTTGTACAAATACTTCGTATAAGCGTAGGTCAGTTGGGATTGTAAATGGACCACATCGGTCCATGTTTTGATACTGCTGCCATATAGACCGTTTTGTACAAATTTAAATTTTCTCCTATGACTTTCGCATGTGTATCAAATATGGTCTGAATCGGTCTATAATCTGATATAGCTCCAAAAGCAAAGCAGTTCTTATCCTTTGTTTGCCTAAAAAGAGATACCGGGCAAAGAACTCGACAAATGCGATCCACGATGGAGTTGTCGAGTTCTTGTTAGATACTATGTAAATACTTATCGTTCAAACTTTTTTGCGAATGGTGCATCCGATAGAGCGACTATATGCTTCAGCACCTCCGATATAAACGCTTTCATTTGATTTTTTTTTTCATTACAGGGGCACAGTTACCCCACTACGCATCCTAATATAATTAATATTTGGATTTCCTTAAAAGGCTTCCATGGGGTCATAAAACCGACAGCGAAGGTGGAAGCTTTTTTCTGCCCATTGTTTGTGAAATCCAATTGACCTTTGACGTAACTCATAACATGTGTGTGTGCGTGATGATAGATATGTTGACTCAGACGAAACGTCTGATATGAAATCGAAGGGTACCTTCGGAGGTACTATTTTACGTTATTATGTAGTCACAGACTACATGAGACATTCTAACACATTTTAGTCCATTGTTGATATTGCGATTCAAGATGAACCTTACATTTTGTCACAGGATATAAGTATGTGTTAAGTTCGGCTATGTCGAACATTCGCAATAAATCCGCCAAAAATAAATAAATAGGCAAAAATCTTATGAAACCACTCAGCTTGGGAACTATAACAAACAACAAAGCAGTAGAGCTCAAGATGGCACAGAGATGCAAGTTTTTCTGTGGTTCTGAACGCTTTGGTTCAAAGCCTATCAAGAAAATAGACAGTTCTGACTATACCCTCAGTAATGCTGCGGGCATTTTAAATTATTCAGCCGTGTAAAATTTCTTTTCCCAGTTCAGTAGCTCTGGGGCACACCATTTGAGCTTGGCAAAATAAGCCGGCTTTTATGTTTAGTCTTAAACTGGTATGGGACAGCATTTTTGTTTGAGAGATATTTTCCCACTGTCGCCAATAGAAGGTTTATTAGAGACCACCGTGGCGCAGAGGTTGACAGTTATGGTATGGTGTAGTATGCCATTGTATGGGCGTATGTCGCATACCGCCTATGACGCCGAACGCCTGCACACTAATCCCGTGGTGAACATCAAATAAAATGTTCAGCGGTGGTTTTCCCATTGCTAATGCTGGCTTAATTTATGAGGTATCCAGCCATGTTAAAACTTCTCTACCAAGTGGTGTGAATGGTCGGCACGATTCTTATGTGCACGTGAGTGAATTTTCACTCACGCACGCTCACGAGAAAAAAATTTTACACACCACGACTCTTTCATGTCGACTCATGTTCGCGCACGCTCACGATACAAGCATTTTACTCACTCACTGCACACGAGACATTCATGACTCACGAGACACTAAGAAGTCACAAGACACTCACAACTTGGCAGAGCCCGGCCAGGATTCGAACCTGGGCACACGGAACAACAGCGAGAGCCATTGCCGTTGTCTAAGCGTTCGAAGCCATCAATACAACTTCTAACAGATGGACAAAATCATGTGTAGTACGGAAGAAGTGTAATTTGTCACAGAAAGAATGTCTGTCATTACACAAATATACATGCATAGGGAAAAGTACAGCTAATAAGCAGGGTTGTCGAGCTTGGCTAATGTGGCAATTGTATCATAGATGCGTTTTCGCTATTAATACGATTCAAATACAACATACCAACGCATGGCCCTTGAAACCATCACACCTAATATGGTTGAAAAGTCTTCTAACCGAAGACGAAACGCGTCCCATAGTGGTTGGTGTGTGTAGCTATCTTTGGTTTTCCTTTTCTATTTTGCATCTTCGATCATTGAGCTCGTCTCCAAAGAGAAACAAACAAAATAATTGCAAAAATTTCATGAAAAATTAAAAATTTTTCCATAAAAAGAATAATAATTTTTTTCCAAGCGATTAAAATTTCCACTCTTCGTATTTATGCATCTGTGGACAAAAATTTTTTTCTACTTCTTCCATACCTTGATTTGAGACGCAAGCAAAAAATTGGGTTTTTTTTCAATATTTTTTAATGATTAGTCGTGATTTTCTCCTGAGTCGCGAGTGTCTTGTGAGTTGTGTTTGTCGCGTTAGTCGTGGATGTCTCTTGAGTCGTGAGTTTCTCGTGATTCGTGGTTTTCTCATGAGTAGTGGCAGGATTTTACTCACTCACGCTCTACACGAATAATTTTAATTCATTCACGGTCACGCACGATCACGTGATTGGCTTGAGATTTCACTTACGAATCATGTGTCAAACGCATGACTACCTTGCAATTTGACAAAGAAGACTTCTGCGACCTAGATACAAAGCCTATTGAAGTGGAAAAAATCGGTTCAAATTTAAATTAATGTAATTCCCATATACGTCTGACTTTGAAAAATATATGTGTGATCCGTTGTCAACCAATCCCCTCGAAATTTGGGACAAATCATTCTCTTGTCTTCAATGAAAATCAGGTTCATATATATATATATATATATATATATATATATATATATATATATATATATATATATATATATATATATATATATATATATATATATATATATATATATATATATATATATATATATATATATATATATATATATATATATATATATATATATATATATATATATATATATATATATATATATATATATATATATATATATATATATATATATATATATATATATATATATATATATATATATATATATATATATATATATATATATATATCTACTTTCCTTATATGCATCTTCCGATTTTCACTACGTGGATTGGGGGCGTAGGGACTGATATCCGTTTTCGACTGCCTGATTTTAATACGGTTCTGCCGGCAGAGATCCGTGGATCACGATGGTATGGTATTAATGTGAATATCTTTACGGACAGCCTACAGGCAGGACAGTCAATTCATGAATTCAATCAGGACAGTCAATTCATGAATAATCTGAAGTGTAAGAATAGAGGTAAACTTTTCACATATCAATGAGGTCTGTTCGATTTATAACAAGTGCTGTCCAATTCAAGTTTTAAGCTACACCTTTTTGCGGAGAAGTTTTTACATGGCATAGTACCTCACAAATGTCGCCAGGACTCGAACCATGGCGTTTAGCCTCATAACCTCTGTTCTACGTTGGCCTCTCTAATGATAGCTCGAACTGCCTTGTTTGGTTGCCTGGCAATAGTGGAGTAAGGGGGAAAGAGAGTGAAGACGATTTGGCAGTGAAGACCAGAGACTGCCGTCAAAAACTTGGTTTATCCGAACCCTTTCGAGGCGACGTAGTCCGAGTATAGGGCGTGGGCGGTCGGTAGGTCTACGATAATCCTATGGGGAGATCCGGATAGTGAGAAGTCGAGGCTATTACTGACAACAACATAGCGATATTCGGCATAGGTGTATGTAGTCCATTGTGGCATGGAGCAGATTATTATCGGCTTTTTTCAACCTAACCTAATATTACAACAAATTAGTGCGAACACTTCTGCTGAATTTCACAAAAATAGATTTAGATTTTAATATATGTTAGCACTCATATAATAATATCGCCCAATTTATACTTATTATAAAGGTGTAGGGTACTACCGACTCCGACCGCACCGACCGCGGACTTTTGACTTTCTGTTCTTTTATATATCCATCACCGAAGCAGAGAGGTTAAATCAATTTGTCATTCCGGTTGCAATACATCGAAATATACATACACGATTTGGCTGAAGTATTGTATATGATGTTTTGTTATGACTCCCTCGACCGTACCAAGTTTAATCCAGATCGCCTGATATATCTTCCAGATAAAGCGATCAGATTTGACTTCTTGAGTTACTATAATGCACCATAAGCAAAAAATATTTACAGAACTTTTCAGATGCGATCAATGGTAGAGGATATATAAGATTCGGTCAGGCCGAACTTAACGCGCTTTTACTTATTAATGCTCACCTCTATAGAGTTGGGGGTATAGTAATCTAAACAATCCGTTTGTAACAACTCAAGATATCGATTTGTGACCCCATAAATTATAAATATATTCTTGATCGTATTGACATTGTAAATCGATATAGAAATGTCCGCCCGTCTGTCTGTGGAAATCACGATAGATGTCAAACAAATAAAGATGTCAGCATGAAATTTGGCACAGATATTTCGTACAGATATTTGGCACAGATATTTCGACCAAATCATTTCATATTTGGATATAGTTCCCAAAAAAAATTTTTCCTTTGCTTTGACTTCTTGAGCCCCTAGAAGCTACAATTGTTATCCGATTTGACTGAAATGTCCACAGGAAACTGCAATCTTATATATCTCCCATATAAATCTATCTTCCGATTTGACACCTTGAGCCCCTGGAAAGCGGAATTATTATTCTATTTGGCAGAAATTTTGCTCGTTGTGTTTATTTATAAATTCCGACAGCCATGGAAATTATTGTCCAAAACGGTCTCTAACCTGATATAGCTAACATTAAAATCGATGTTGAAACGGCCCCTATATTTGCCAGAAATTTGATATGTAACTTACACATAGACACTCTCTTCAACAAAATTCATTTGTATAAATTTTTAGCAGAATACATAGTAGAAGATTCCCAAGACTCGGCATGGCCTAACTTATTACGTTTTAATTTGTTTGAGGTGTTTTCAGTTAACGTAGCGAATATTTTTCCTTTTTCAGTCAAAACTGATGTTCTACCTTTTTAGCTTTTCATACCCTCCACCATAGGATGAGGTATAGTAATTTCATCTTTCTGTTTGTAACTCCTCGAAATATTCGTCTAAGACCCCATTTATTCTTAATTGTCATGAAATTTGAAGTCGATCTAGCTCTGTCCGTCCGTCTGTCTTCCGAAAGCGCTCTAACTTTCGAAGGAGTAAAGCTAGCCTCTTGAAATTTTGCACAAATACTTCTTATTAGTGTAGATCAGTTAGGATTGTTAATGGACTATATCGGTCCATTTTTTGATATAGCTGCCATATAAACTGATCTTGGATCTTGAGGGCACAATATTTACCCAATTTGGCTGAAATTTTGCATGAGGTTATTATGATTGTGCTGAGTATGTTTGAAATCGGTCCATAACCTGATTTAGCTTTCATATAAACCTATCTGGGGTCTTGATTTCTTGAGGGTCTAGAGGGAGCAATTCCTATTCGATTTGGTAGAAATTTTACACGACATGCTACGTTATGATTTTCAACAACTGTGCCAAATATGGTTTAAATCGATCTATAACCTGATATAGCTGCCATTTAAACCGATCTGGGATTTTGATTTCTTGAGCCTCCAGAGGGCGTTATTATTATCCGATCCGACTATGGTCTCCAACATTTAATTCAATTATGGTCCGAAACGGACAATAACTTGATATAGCTCCAATAGCATAGCAGTTCTTTTCTTTACTCCTTTGTTTGCCTAAAAAGAGATATCGGGAAAAAAACTTGACATGTGCGCTCTGTGGTGGAGGGTATATAAGATTCGGCCCGGCCGAACTTAGCACGCTTTTACTTTTTCAGTTAATATATTTCAGTTAATATTAATGGAATCGCTTTGTTTGGGTGTGCACCAAACAAAGCGATTCCATTATTTGACTCCTTTATCCCCTAGTGATCTCAATTGAAATTTGGTACACTTAAAACATTAAAATCTTGATATAATTAAGAAATTTGTATATTCAATTAAAAACTTTGCTAAAATCGGTTCTTTAAATGAATTTGTATTATTAATAAATGATTTTGCAATTTGCATTTATAAAATGCTGTTATCAACTCCATAAACCAATTTATTGGAAATCTGTTTGTTCTTTCAAAATCGCGTTTGGTTGACCTAATTAAAATAAATTATTGATATTTTGTCCACAAATAAACTATTTTTTACTTCAGTCGATTAATTGCGGACACAAAATAAAATGTATTGCACTGAAATATTTTGTATTTTTATGAAAAACCAAAAACTAATTAGTACTACAAGCGACGAGGGTCTTATTAGTATAACTTTAGCTGTGTTTTATTTTATTTTGCTATATAGTGCAGTGCAATGAAATTTATCCAGAAAATGAAATCTATCCAGAACATCGAAGTTCTGGGCAAATTACCAGTCATGGCAAACTAACAGACTTGCACTGGAAACTTTTTTTGCGTTTTATTGGTGCCCTTCACTGCTAAAATAAGACTCAGCATATATGGATCTCATTGGTTAACTTTTGGCACTATATAGGTGAACAAAAGGCAACCGTAATTGCCTTTTGATTTATTGCTGTCTTTGTTAAACGAAGTATATGGGTTCGACTAAAGTTTACAGGAAGTTGGCATATCAGCAAAGGGACACAATGCTCTGCCCTGTCTGTAAAGTACATAAGAGAAAAATATTGGGTTGCCCAAAAAGTAATTGCGGATTTTTTAAAAGAAAGTAAATGCATTTTTAATGAAACTTAGAATGAACTTTAATCAAATATACTTTTTTTACACTTTTTTTCTAAAGCAAGCTAAAAGTAACAGCTGATAACTGACAGAAGAAAGAATGCAATTTCAGAGTCACAAGCTGTGAAAAAATTTGTCAACGCCGACTATATGAAAAATCCGCAATTACTTTTTGGGCAACCCAATATTTATAAATATATTGAAATAAATTGTAATGGATATAAACCTTAACATTTCGCGTATAATATCTCGCTTTAAGTTTGTTATGTTTCTGTCAATCTATATTAGGACAATTGAATGTTACAACATAATATTACATAATTAAATGCCTCATATTATTTTTAGAATGTTCTCCATCTTCGGACACGTTTTCCATTCTTTCTTTTATATTTTCCTAACGGGAATTTTTCTGTTTTGGACTCTTCAAACAAATTTTTATTCCAAAAATTTTTAAAATGTTCTACATTTTCTTAATCTTTAGATGTTTTTTTTTTTTTTTCTTGGAGGCTGTAGTGTGCGGCCTAATGTAAATACCCAGCGCCACCTTTGTGTCCCCGATATGATGCCAGGGGAGAGAGATAACCAGCTGACACCAATCTGTCATAATGGTTGCCACATATGTTTCGTTGGGGCCGGCTGAAAGACCTACTTCATAATGGAGGTCAATCAAAGCCAAGCTGACAAGAGCCCACAAAATAAAGCGTTCTTTTTGGTTTAGACTCGGCAGCAAAAAGGAGGGGGAACACAACACAACGGAGAAAAAGAAAGACGAACATCAAAGGTTTAAGATTGTTTTTATAAGACTTCAGTGGTAAAAGGTGAAAAGAGAACAAGTAAAACGGCGTTAAGTTCAGCCGGTCCGAACTTTGGATACAAACCACCTCGGGAGTATATGTAAACCACCTTTCATCAAAATCCGGTGAAAATTGCATAACTTTTATCCCATAGCTGTTATATCGAAATATGTTCCCTTTTGGACTAAATACTAGTAAGTACAAGTCATTGTTCAATTGTGTATAATAAAATATTGGTCTTTTTAGTAGCTATATCTAAAAATAAACCGATCTGAACCATATACGACACAGATGTCGAAAAGCCTAACTAAAGTCACTGTGCCAAATTTCAGTGAAATCTAACAATAAATGCGCCTCTTATGGGCCCAAAACCTTAAACCGAGATATCAGTCTATATGGCAGCTATTTTCAAATCTGAACCGATCTGGGCCAAATTGAAGAAGAACGTCGAAGAGCCTAACACAACTCACTGTCTCAAATTTCAGCAAAATCGGATAAAAAATGTGGCTTTTATGGGCCTAAGACCCTAAATCAGAGGATCGGTCTATATGGCAGCTATATCCAAATCTGGACCGATTTAGGCCGAATTGACGTAGGATGTCGAAGGGCCTAACACAACTCACAGTCCCAAATTACAGCAAAATTCGATAATAAATGTGGCTTTTATTGGCCTAAGACCCTTAATCTGCCGATCGGTCTATATGGGGGCTATATCAAGATATAGTCCGATATAGCTCATCTTCAAACTTAACCTGTTTATGGACAAAAAAAGAATCTGGGCAAAGTTTTAGCTTAATATCTCTATCTTTAAAGACTGTAGTGTGATTTCAACAGATAGACGGAGGGACATGTCTCGATCGTCTTAGATTTTTAGGCTGATCAAGAATATATATAGTTTATAGGGTCGGAAATGGATATTTCGATGTGTTGCAAACGGAATGACAAAATGAATATGCCCCCATCGAGTTCTTTTCCCGGTATCTCTTCTTAGGCAAAACGGGATATAAGAAAAGATTTGCTCTGTTATTAGAGCGATATCAAGATATGGTCCGGTTTGGACCACAATTAAATTATATGTTGGAGACCTGTGTAAAATGTCAGCCAATTCGAATAAGAATTGCGCCCTTTGTGGGCTCAAGACCATATTTGGCACAGTTGTTGGATATCATAACAAAATACTACGTGCCAAAATTCATTCAAATTGGATAAGAATTGTGCCCTCTAGAGGCTCAAGAAGTCAAGACCCAAGATCGGTTTATATGGCAGCTATATCAGGTTATGGACCGATTTCAACCATACTTGGCACAGTGTTGGATATAATAACAAAACACGTCGTGCAAAATTTCATTTCAATCGGATAAGAATTGCGCACGCTAGAGGCTCAAGAAGACAAGACCCAAGATCGGTTTATATGGCAGCTATATCAAAACATGGACCGATATGGCCCATTTACAATACCAACCGACCTACACTAATAAGAAGTATTTGTGCAAAATTTCAAGCGGCTAGCTTTACTCCTTCGGAAGTTAGCGTGCTTTCGACAGACAGACGGACGGACGGACGGACAGACGGACGGACATGGCTAGATCGACATAAAATGTCGCGACGATCAAGAATATATATACTTTATGGGGTCTCAGACGAATATTTCGAGTAGTTACAAACAGAATGACGAAATTAGTATACCCCCCATCTTATGGTGGAAGGTATAATAAACAAGTAAAAGCGTGCTAAGTTCGGCCGGGCCGAATCTTATATACCCTCCACCATGGATCGCACTTGTCGAGTTCTTTTTCCGGCATCTCTTCTTAGGTAAAAAAGAGGATATAAGAAAAGATTTGCTCTGCTATTAGAGCGATATCAAGATATGGTCCGGTTTGGACCACAATTAAATTATATGTTGGAGACCTGTGTAAAATGTCAGCCAATTCGAATAAGAATTGCGCCCTTTGTGGGCTCAAGAAATAAAATAGAGAGATCGATTTATATGGGAGCTGTATCGGGCTATAGACCGATTCAGACCATAACAAACACGTATGTTAATGGTCATAAGAGAATCCGTCGTACAAAATTTCAGGCAAATCGTATGATAATTGCGACCTCTAGAGGCTCAAGAAGTCAAGATCCCATATCGGTTTATATGGCAGCTATATCAGGTTATGAACCGACTTGTACTTTATTTGACATAGTTGTTGAAAGTAACAATAAAAAACGTCTTGCGAAATTTCACCCAAATCGGATAGGAATTGCGCCCTCTATAAGCTCAAGAAGTCAAGTACCCAGATCTGTTTATATGACCGCTTTATCAGGTTATAAACCGATTTGAACCATATTTGGCACAGTTGTTGGATATCATAACGAAATACTTCTTGCAAAAACTCATTCAAATCGGATAAGAATTGTGCCCTCTAGAGTCTCAAGAAGTCAAGACCCAAGATCGGTTTATATGGCAGCTATATCAGGTTATGGACCGATTTGGACCATACTTGGCACAATTGTTGGATGTTATAACAAAATACGTCGTGCAAAAATTTATTCCAATCGGGTAAGAATTGCACACTCTAGAGGCTCAAGAAGTCAAGACCCTAGATCGGTTTATATGGCAGCTATATCAGGTTATGGACCGATTTGAACCATACTTGGCACAGTTGTTGTATATAATAACAAAACACGTCGTGCAAAACTTCATCCCAATCGGATAAGAATTGCGCACTCTAGAGGCTCAAGAAGTCAAGACCCAAGATCGGTTTATATGGCAGCTATATCAGGTTATGGACCGATTTGAACCATACTTGGCATAGTTGTTGGATATAATAACAAAACACGTCGTTATCCCAATCGGATAAGAATTGCGCACTCTAGAGGCTCAAGAAGTCAAGACCCAAGATCGGTTTATATGGCAGCTATATCAGGTTATGGACCGATTTAAACCATACTTGGCACAGTTGTTGGACAGCATAACAAAACACGTATTGCAAAATTTCATCCCAATCGGATAAGAATTGCGCACTCTAGAGGCTCAAGAAGTCAAGACCCCAGATCGGTTTATATGGCAGCTATATCAGGTTATTAACCGATTTGAACCATAATTGGCATAGTTGTTGGATATAATAACAAAACACGTCGTGCAAAATTTCATCCCAATCGGATAAGAATTGCGCACTCTAGAGGCTCAAGAAGTCAAGACCCCAGATCGGTTTATATGGCAGCTATATCAGGTTATGGACCGATTTGAACCATACTTGGCATAGTTGTTGGATATAATAACAAAACACGTCGTTATCCCAATCGGATAAGAATTGCGCACTCTAGAGGCTCAAGAAGTCAAGACCCAAGATCGGTTTATATGGCAGCTATATCAGGTTATGGACCGATTTAAACCATACTTGGCACAGTTGTTGGACATCATAACAAAACACGTATTGCAAAATTTCATCCCAATCGGATAAGAATTGCGCACTCTAGAGGCTCAAGAAGTCAAGACCCAAGATCGGTTTATAGGGCAGCTATATCAAAACATGGACCGATATGGCCCATTTACAATACCCACCGACCTACACTAATAAGAAGTATTTGTGCAAAATTTCAAGCGGCTAGCTTTACTCCTTCGGAAGTTAGCGTGCTTTCGACAGACAGACGGACGGACGGACGGACGGACAGACGGACGGACATGGCTAGATCGACATAAAATTTCACGACGATCAAGAATATATATACTTTATGGGGTCTCAGACGAATATTTCGAGTAGTTACAAACAGAATGACGAAATTAGTATACCCCCCATCTTATGGTGGAGGGTATAATAAGTGATCATTAGCAAAGCCAGTCCAGCTTTCTGGGGGAGCTAAAACTGTTGGAATGGCTATAAAATAAGCATAATTTTTCCAAAAACAATGGAGTTTTTAAAATTCTGGAGGTAAAATGCCATATAAAAACTTCTCCCCAAAGAGGTGTCGCTCTGCGGCACGCCGTTCGGATTATCTTATCTATGAGCTTAAACTTGAATCGAAAAGCAATCAATGATATATGAGAAGTTTGCCACTGTTCCTTAATGCAATGTTCATGGGCAAATTTGAAAATGTTTTCATACCTATTTTTTTTTATCTTTAAACCACGTGTTTTCTTGAATTACATCAGGGAGGCACAAAAAAAAATGATTTTTTTTCCATTCACTGGTGTATGCGTACATATATTTGGCTCTTTTGCACTTCTGTACGGATTACATCTGTGTGTAAGCGAACACTACATGGTCTTGCTTTTTGTAGAAATATATACATACCGTTTATGCTATTGAATAACAATTTTAATTCGTGCAATTAAAAATTTGTTAAACATACCACTTTTAGGAATTTCTAAAAAATTATCAATAATATCAATCACTTTTTATACCCACCTACGAAGGATGGGGGTATATTCATTTTGTCATTCCGTTTGCAACACATCGAAATATCGATTTCCGACCCTTGATCAGCTAAAAAGTCTAAGACGATCTAGTCATGTCCGTCCGTTTGTCCGTCTGTCTTTTGAAATCACGCTTCAGTCTTTAAAAATAGAGATACTGAGCTGAAACTTTGCACAGATTCTTTTTTTGCCCATAAGCAGGTTAAGTTCGAGATGGGCTATATCGGATTATATCTTGATATAGCCCCCATATAGACCGATCCGCCGTTTTAGGGTCTTAGGCCCATAAAAGCCACATTTATTATCCGATTTTGCTGAAATGTGGGACAGTGAGTTGTGTAAGGTCCTTCGATATATTTCTTCAATTTGGCCAGGATCGGTCCAAATTTGGATATAGCTGACATATAGACCGATCTCTCGATTTAAGGCTTTGGGCCTATAAAAGGTGCTTTAGTTGTCCGATCTTGCCGAAATTTGGGATAATGAGTTAGGTTAAGCCCCTCGATAAATGTTTGCCTAGATCGATCAAGATTTGCATATAGCTGCCATATAGACCGATATATCTATTAAAAGTCTTGGCCCCATAAAAGGTGCATTTATAATCGGATTTCACTGAAATTTGACACAATGACTAATGTTAGGATTTTCGACATCCGTGTCGTATATGGTTCACATCGGTTTATTTTTAGATATAGCTACCAAAAAGACCGATATTTTGTTATACACAATTGAACAATGACTTGTACTTATTAGTATTTGGTCCAAATGCTATGGGGCATAAGGTATGCATTTTCAACCGACTTTTAACGGAAGGTGGTTTACATATATACCCAAGGTGGTGGGTATCCAAAGTTCGGCCCGGCCGAGCTTAGTTGTTTAAAATTGTTATTATTAGTCAAAACCATGTTGATTGGTTGAATTTAAGTCAATATGTTTTCTGTGTATTTGAAGTACACCTATGATCGGAAACCCTCACTGATTCTTAAATGTGGCATAGAAATTCATTAAAACATTTTCTTCAAATCTTGAAAAAGTCTATGCGTTAATTCCCTAATGTAGGCTCAACCAATAGAAGCTCAATTCGACATCTCTGTAAGTGGCAGACCAAATTCGTATGCAACGGCATGCGAGTGCAAATATAATAGAAAAAAACCAGCTGTTGATAGTAGATTTATTTGGTTTGTTGGTGACTGGCTGGCGGTGGTGGCATCTTTACCAGTTTGGTGTTGGCTTTGCTTCTGGTGATTGTTAAGCGGACGGGCGAAGGTTCACCCGACACTCACACACACCTCTGGAAAGATGTTTAGGCAGACGAACCGATGGACGGACTATTTGATTATGAGACAACTGCAAACTGCGTGTCTTGCATTGGACATCAGGAGAACAGTGATAAACTTCGTGGACAATCAAAAGAGAAATGCGGAATTTATATAATTTTAGAAACATGTCTACAATAGGAAGACAAAATATTTGATCAAACTTAACATTTCTATTTGCTGGGATTATTCTCTTAGTGTAAAGATGCATTGGATATCGAGTTGTATTCCCATGGCTACTGCAAACGCAATATTTGCTTTTTTGTGCCTAATTATTGAGCTCACTAGGGACTTGTGAAGATCGTTGCATCAGCAACACATCGAACTCTTAAAGTAGAGCGTTGACCAAGGATTCTTATTTTTCAATATTAATCTATCAATTATTTTGCTTTCTGGGGTGTTTAGTCATAATCGGCATTTAAAGCTCTTACCAAGGAAAAAAATTAGTAAGCATTAGCTTTTTTTGGTACCATTACCATCCATAGATACATCATATCCCTCAGCCTTGGCAGGGACTTTGAAATAGCGACTAATTTACAGGCATAACTTCGTTTTACTTGTAACACACAAGTTTCACTTTCTACTATTCAACTAAATTTCATTGACGAACTCTTAATTCAGACTTCGAATCGAAACTACTAATTTGCGGATTATAGCATTATCTGTGATTCATAATCTTTTGACCACCCCGAACAAAATATTTTCATTTACATTTATCAAATAATGTAGACACGAACCAAATTAGGGAAAACGATTAATGATTTTGTAAGTATCACTGAATTCCTAATTTAGATTTTCTTTTCGAGGCAACTTTTAGTATTTTGAGCTCACAGCAATCCAATTATTGATCAGTATATATCCATGGTAGCATAAGTAGCGGATTAATATCTGCACCCTTTTTTCAACCTAACCTAGGTTAGGTTAAAGTGGCAGTCTGACACAGACTCACTTAGACGTTTTCGTCCATTGTGATACCACAGGAGCAGGAGAAGGAGACTTCTAGTTCCTACCGTTGAACCATCCAGATTGCTTTAAAAATCCCAATAACTTGCGAATGTTCTCATTCGCTTTATCAGAAGAGTTCTCGAAGAAATGGGAACCTAAAGTGGAACTCCTTCAGACTGTCACACAGCAGATGTTCCATAGTCTCTTCTTCGTCGACGTCCTCACAGCTTCGGCAAAAGTCGTTACTGGAAACCTTCAGTCTGTCAGCATGCTTTCCGATTAGGCACTTACCTGCCATGACAGGCACAATGACTGACACGTCTATTCTAGCCAGTTATATTAAAGCGGTAGACCTCTTCAAATCTAGGCCACATAGTTCTGGAATGCTCACAACCCCTCTTTGTGACTATCTATCAGTCGTTGCCCCTCGGACCTGATCCTTAAGAGTTAGGTTACATGTCGCCAGAGGCTGCCCACAGATTCCAGTTCTCCTAGAATGTGTAAGGTAGTTCCTAGTCTCGCAAGCTCGTCCTCTTTACAATTCCCTGGGATACCACTGTGGCTCGGCACCCAGAAAGGCGAATATTGAACTGTTCAGCTATCTCGTTGAGAGATCTGCGACAGCTGTCGGAGAAGTTATATATGCCGGTTGCCGTTATGATCTTCTATCTAAGTCATTCCACCACTTCTTTAATTACAAGGATATCCGCTTGTTTCACACTGCAGTGTTAGGGTAACCTTCTCAGTATGATCAGTTCTAGTTTTTCAGAGTACACCCCAAAGCCCACTTGGTCGTCTAGTTTGGAACCATCCGTAGATATCGTAGTTCCAATCAGTTTTATGAGGAATAGTGATACAATACTTTTTATCAAAAAGCGGTTCAAGAAGTGTGTAATCTACACTGCCCGGAACATCTGACATTGATTCAAAAATAACACAGTGTCCGTAGCCGCCACATGACCAAAGAGAAAACTCCCTTTGCTTCACAGCAGTGATCGCGGCAATTTGTCTCTCCACAATATCCAGAGGCATAAGGTGAAGCATTAAATTCAGTGCATCAGATGGTGTCGTTGTCAGTGCGGCTGTGGTGCACAAACAAGCCATCCTTTGGTGGACTTTTGAAGCACCGTCCACCAGACTACAACACCATATAACACTGCACAACTTCAGTATATACCCAGCGAATGACATGCGGTCGAAATCCCCAACTCTTGCCAAAGGCTCTCTTGCAGGTGTATAGGGCAAGAGTTGCCCTTTCTAAAATGTTGGATTTTAAGTCCAATTTCCTGTCCAGTAAAACACCCAGGTAATTTACGCTTTGCAATAAATGGAACATTTTCTCCTCCGAAGGAGACAGGTGCCACTGTAGGCAACTTGTATCTCCTGCTAAAAAGAACTACTTCTGTCTTAGACGGATTTTCGCCTCGACAATTTTCGGTAGCCCACTTCGCTGTCACACGTAGAGCGAATGCTGGGAAGCTTTCCCCTAACCGCAATTGCCACGTCATCAGAATACGTGACCACTTTTACACCTTTTTCTTCCAGAGACAATAATTTATTGTTGATGTCTATATACCAAAGTAGAAGAAACATGCACCTTCTTGAGGTGACCCCTCTGCTGACCCATCTTTTCAGATCTACAGATCCCAAGCCTGCCGTAATGTAAGTTAAGGAAGTTAATTTTTAATAAAATTTCTTGTGGTAGCGTTGATACCTAGCAACTCCAGTTCCTTCGTGATTGACGTTGGCTTTACATTATTGAAAGCACCTTCAATGTGAAGAAATGCTACCATTATTTATTCCTTGACAGCGAGTGAACCCTCCATGTAGTCGACTAGGTAGTGAAGGACTGTTTCAGTGGCATTGCCCTTATTATATGCATGCTGTTACCGAGACAGACGATCTCCAGGGATTTTTGGGGCAGATTTGTTTCTATCAACCTCTCAAGAGGCCTCAGACTAATGGGGGAAAGGGAAATCTTTCGCCTTCGTATGGTAAGTTTTTCCTGCTATCGGAATGAAAATGAGTATATCTTCCTAAGCCAAGGAACCAGTCTATCAGACACAGCTTATAATTCAAGTTGTGATACATCATCTGGGCCTGGCGACTTAAAGGAGTCGAAACTTCTTATGGCCCAAAGGATTTTCGGCTCAGACACAATTTCCCCAATTACCTCCGACGAATGCATACCAGGAACAACCTCTTCTAGAGCAATGTGGTTCATTGGTGAGTTTCCCGGAAAATATTTCCCACCGCAAAAGGGCTAAATATATCCCACCATAAAAGGTCTCGAGGATAGGATCTTCCTTAGTCTAGAGGCTGTATCCTCCACGGAGCTGCAGAATTCCACCCAGGATTTGTTCTGAGCCTTTCTCAGCTTGCCCTTGCATTTAATTAGCTCAGCCTTATAGACTCCCCAATCTTATCGTGCCCTTGTGGCTTTTGCTCTGTTGAAGAGTTGTCTGCTATCGTTCCTTAGACCAACCAGTTCTGGGGTCAACCATGGCGGTCGCAGTTTGCCCCTTGGCTTGGCATTAGGACATACTGACACAAGCGAGTCATTCAGGAGCTTCGCGATCCGCTTGACCGTTATGTAAATATCCTCCGCATTTTCCACGATCAGAGAATGCTGGGGCCATCCAACACTTCCCAGTCGCATATCCTTCTGCGTAGATCTTCTGATACAAAGGTAACATCTAGTACCTCCTTGGTAATAAAGGACGGTTTAGTCTCTTCATTACAAATTGCCAGATTACAACTTATAATATATTCGATAACCACTCCCCGCTTTCGTTCACATCCGAACTTCCCCACGTCTGGTGATGTGTATTGGCATCACTTCCTTCAATGAGGCTCTTTTTTTCTGCAGAAGCGGCATCAGTCAACACCTTAAGGCATGAAGGCGGAATCTCTGAATAGTGTGCCATACATAAGGAAGCCAGCCAGTAATGAGACTTATTTATTTCAAGGCTGGCTTCTACTGAATATTCAGTACTTAGCGACGGAAGAAGAAAAACATTTAGACTACTCTTTCAAAGATTACAGCGTCTGTGTCTCCCATTCCCCGTACCCTTGAGTAGTTTAAAACCCGGAATTCTTAGTCCACGAACCGTTCCATGGCTCCTGAATAAGAACCACGCTAAATCCTCCTGCGATCAGAAGGACCTAAGCGGCTTTACAAACCTATTATAAATACGATATATTCATTTTCAAAACGAAATGTAAAAACTAAACCATAAATGTCCATGAAATAGCTAACTTTATTACTGCAAGCTAATGAGTTTCAATAATTAAATATGATTTACATAAAATTAATTATTAAATTCTCTCATTATTCATATTTTTCCCAAAACGCCTACCAAACTGCTGAGTAGTGGTGAGTAGACGAGTGCTTTCCGCACAGCAAACGGTGAATGACAGGAGATTTAATTGAGTTTTCAGATTTGTTTCCTGTTGATGGTAGAGGAATTACTGAAGTAAAAAATAACTAGATACAATAATTTAATGAATAATAAATAATGCATTCATTTTCATGAACTAAAATATCCTGCTGCGAAATCCACCGATAACTCTTAGCCATAAGGAAATATCTTTACAAAAACTGGAAAATGGACGTAAGACTTATTCTTTAGAACTTGATAATGATAAACTTTTAACGCTAATTTCGTTCGGATCAAACCTGGGATACCAACCATTATACAAATCGGCCAATGATTTTTTAAAGAAAGCAACTCTGCAAATAATTTGTGTTTTGAGGATCCCAAAAACTTAAATCGGGAATTGGGTTGGGGGATAAATGAACCTTTCCTGGTAGTTTGAATATTTCCTGAACCACAATTCAACCATATCAATTAAACATTGAGATTTGCATTGACTCAAAAATCAAATCATACCACTATCGGCCCAATGACTGGTTCTCGAGGAGACACATATGTTCTATGCCGCGCTTACTTTTAGCGGTGTTCATTGAATTTTCAACTAATAGCTATTTGTATTAAATTTTCATGTCATTTCAAACGTCATTTCAACGTCATCCCAAATATTGATCTATAACAAATATACACTCTTGAATCGGATATTGATTATAGACACAAAGTGTCTGGGGAGCCGTCTGACGATAAAATAACAACCAAAACTAATATGAAGGTCAAGTACAAATAATACGCACCAAATGTTTGCGGTCAGGGACAATGTAGGACTTAAATTAAAGGCTTACAGCTCAAATTAAGGGACTTCGAGAGTAATGTAAGAATCAATTCTAGCTGAATCGCTTGCTTAAGCTGAGTATTCTGTTCAGATTTTCAAGCGGAATGCTGTCAAACTCTGTATAAAACAAGTAAAAAGGAATTAAGTTCGGCCATGCCGAACTTTGAATACCCACCACCTCTGGTATATATGTAAATCACCTTTTATCGACATTCGGTGAAAATTGCATACCTTATGTTGCTAGCAGCTATATCGAAAACTGTTCCGATTTGGACCAAATACTAATAAGTACAGAAAAAATAGACCGATGCGAATCATATACGATCTGGATGTAGCAAACGCCTAACATAAGTCACTGTGTCAAATTTCAGTGAATTCGGTTTTTAAATGAGCCTTTTATGGGGCCAAAGCTTTAAATCGAGATGTCAGTATACATGGCAGCTATATTCAAATCTGGACCGATTTGGGCCAAGTTGCAAAAAATGTCGAAGAGCCTAGCACAAAGCACATTCCCAAATTTCGGTGAAATCGGACAGTAAATGCACCTTTTATGGGCCCAAAACCTCAAATCGAGAGATCGCTCTATATTGCAGCTATATCCAAATCTGGACCGATCTGGGCCAAATTGAAGGGTGAATTCGAAGGGCCCAACACAACTCACTGTCCCAAATTTCAGCGTAATCGGATAATAAATGTGGCTTTTATGGGCCTAATACCCCAAATCGGAGGATCGGTCTATATGGCAGCTATATCCAAATCTGTGCCAAATTGACAAAGGATGTCGAAGGGCCCAACACAACTCACAGTCCCAAATTTTAGCAAAATCGGATAATAAATGTGGCTTGTATGGACCTAAGACCCTAAATCGGCGGATCGGTCTATATGGAGGCTATATCAAGATAAAGCCCATCTTCGAACTTAACCTGCTTATGGACAAAAAATGGATATGTGCAAAGTTTCAGCTCAATATCTCTATTTTAAAAGAGTGTAGCGTGATTTCAACAGACAGACGGACGGATATGTCTAGATCGTCTTAGATTTTTACGCTGATCGAGAATATATATACTTTATAGGGTCGGAAATGGATATTTCGATGTCTTGCAAACGAAATGACAAAATGAATATACCCCCAGCCTGCGGTGGTGGGTATAAAAACGTTGGCGAAATGTTGGCTAAAAATAGGCGGAAAAGTAGTACTCTGTTTGCAGTAAGGAAAATTGGAAGTGGTAACACTTGAAACCATTGCCGGCATCATTTTTGTATGTTTTATTGGTTTTAATGGTTCGTTTTTGTTTATTTACAGCTGGACCGGGCCCGCTCCGCTGCGCCTTTTTTTTACTTTATATGGAGCAAAATTTTCCTTTGTATATTTATTTTCGACAATTAAAGAGCTTTTAGTGAAATACCATGCTACGAAAATAGTATATCGCTTGACTAACAATATAAATGCCTTTATCTGAATCCCATATTATATTTATTGTTTATTTAAGTTTAGATGTCCGATATTCCCATGATGTCTGATTTAGGGGTGTGTTGGGGGGTGAGGTGGTCCCCCAGACACTTGGCCATGATAAAATATCAGCATCGTGCTCTTCTCTCAAATACCATTTATTTAAAACCCATATTGCCATTGGTTTTGAAGGGAGTTTACAGGATGAGGCGTCCCACAAACACATGGTCCCAAAATTGTTTATTAAATTCGTTTTCTAATCTCAAATACCTTTCATTTGAGCCTCATATTGGCATGGTCGAAAAATTTTTACCCTTTGGGGGGTGTATTGGGGAAGGGGTGATGCTTTAAATACCTGGTCCTACATTTAGATATCAAATTTAGATTAGGTAAGCATTTTAGCAACAAGGTCACCTCTCGACAGACGAAGATTACACTATGCAATGCATTGATACTACCCGCATTGTCATATGGTACCGAGGCATGGGCACTTGTGAAAGCAGACGAGGCTGGGAGTGTTCGAGAGAAAGATTCTTCATTAAATTTATGAACTAGTTTGCATTAATGGAGAATATCGGCGTCGTATGAACCAGGAACTCTACGATCTGTTGTTGTCAGAATTAACGAAATAGTTCCAGCGAAGAAGTCTTTTGAAGGCAAGCACTGTGGTATACGCCAACCAGGACAACTAAAACTCCGAAGGAAAGAGATTGGTATTAGGGCGCAGAAGCTCGAGGTGCTTGGCAATCTATACTAAGTTCGGCTAATTGGTCAAATGTTATGTAATAGTCAGTAACTTTTTCTACCTAGGCACCGCCCTAACCGAAATAAATGAAACCAGTTTTTTAATAAAGCGAAGAATAATACCTGCAAACAGATACTACTTTGGATTAGGAAGGCAGTTTATAAACAAGGTCACCTCTCGACAGACGAAGATTACGGCATTGATACTACCCGCGTTGTGATATGGTTCCGAGGCATGGGCACTTGTGAAAGCAGACGAGGCAGTGCTTGGAGTGTTCGTGAGAGATTTTTCATTAAATTTATGAACCAGTTTGCATTAATGGAGAATATCGGCGTCGTATGAATCAGGAACAGTATGATCTGTGGAATTAGTGAAGAAGTTCCAACGAAGAAGTCTTTTGAAGGCAAGCACATTGGTATACGCCAACCAGGACGACCAAAACTCCGAAGGAAGGAGATTGGAGATGGGGCGCAGAAGATCGAGGCGCTTGGCAATCTATTCTAAGTTCGGCTAATGATTCAAATGTTTTGTAATAGCCAATTAAAGTAGACAAAATTTAAGTTAGGAAATTGGTTATACTTACCAAAAACATAAATGTATGATTTATACAAAGCCGTTGCCGAAATTTTTTTAACATAATAGACAGATACTGAAGACACAATTACAATTTTATTTATTAAAAAACAAACAAAGACATGTGATACAATCTTCTTATGGCTATAGAAAATATAAAATAAACATATAAAAATCCTTACGCATCTAATTTTGAGTTTAGTACACATTTTTTTAAGTGAATTGGATACACAATTCTTTGTTTTTATTTAATGAAAAAAAAAATATTTTACAAATATTTAACAATTTCTAATGGGGCAATTATTAAAACAATATTTAAAAAAATATGTATATATATGTAACTTTACAACACAAAACAAAATGTCCACATATTGTGGTGAGGTATGAGATATAGCTGAACCAGACACCATAATGTGACTAAAAACCCGGAAATTAAATAGTGGTTGGTGGTTACAGCCATGTAGATTCATGCTCACATAGATTCATACCTTCAAGGACCCCGTCTAGGGACTTAGGGAGGCTCAATGTAACCAAATAAGAGGAATGTTATTTGCCAATTGCATTAATTTTAAGTGTAAAATATTTTTGGTTGAGTTTCGTTTTAGACATGGCATGTAATGGACTCACTATGGAAAGCCATTATGTATTTTTTTTTAGTTTGTGACCCAAACAGTGTTTAGGAATCTCCAACCTGAGGAAAAACAATCCGTATATGTAAAAATTTTCAAGTATGACACCATATATTGAATTTTATTCGTTTGAAACATTTTTATGTAATATTTTCGTTAGTTCTTCGATGGTTACTCTCATATTTCTTTCGCAAACGATTTCCTACAAGGTCTTATATGCTAGAGTTTTAATTAAAAATAATTAAACCTAAGGTATGTGTCGGTGTGTTTATTGCTCGTGGTATAAATGACAATGTATGAAAGTGTGTTTATGTTTATAACTTTACCTAATTCTAAAGAAATGGATAGTTTGGCCTGCCATCCATCCTGTGAGTGTTTGGGTATCTGCAAAACATAAGAATCAAAAACAACACAAACAATTATTTAATTATCTATTTAGAATATGGCTTCAACAAAAAGGTTTCTTTAATTGGTAAAGCTATGTTTGACCTACATTTTTTGATGTAGGTCACTGTAGTTCCCACAAAAAGTGGTCATTTAGCATTCATTCTTAAAGCCCTAAGAGCTCTTATATGTATCCAATTGGGCTGAAATATGATACGTATAGAACATATGTTTATCCACTCCATCATCCTCACCAAATACCACAATTTGAAATCCGGCGAGAACATCTGTAACAATTTTCAGCAGTGGTTAGAAGTGTCGCACTGCGGCACGTCCTTCGGACTCAGCTATAAACAAGTAAAAGCGTGCTAAGTTCGGCCGGCCGAATCTAATATACCCTTCACCATAGATCGCATTTGTCAAGTTCTTTTCCCGATATCTCTTTTATGGCAAACAAAGGATTAAAGGAAACAATTGCTATAATATTGGAGCTATATCAAGTTATGGCCCGATTTGGACTATACTTTAACTGAATGTTGTGTAAAATTTCAACCAATTCGAGTAAGAATTGAGCCCTTTAGGGGCTCAAGAAGTAACATAGAGAGATCGGTTTATATGGAATCTTTATCAGACCATATTTGGGTCTGAATCGGTCTATAGCCACGTATGTTGAAGGTCATGGGAGAAGCCGTTGTACAAAATTTTATCAAAATTAGATAATAATTACGTCCTCTGGAGGCTCAAGAAGTCAAGACCCTAGATCGGTTTAAATGGCAGCTATATCAGGTAATTGGAAGTCATAATTTACCACGTCGTTCAAAATTTCCGCCAGATTGGATTGGATAATAATTGCGCCGTCTAGACGCTCAAGAAGACAAGACCACAGATAGGTTTATATGACAGCTATATAAGGTTATGAACCGATTTCAACCATACTTAGCACAGTTGTTGGAAGTCATAATAAAACACCGCATTTCATCCAAATCGAAGAAGAATTGTTGTTGTTGTTGTAGCAGTTTATTATACCCTCCACCCTAGGTCTGAATCGGTCTATAGCCACGTATGTTGAAGGTCATGGGAGAAGCCGTTGTACAAAATTTTATCAAAATTAGATAATAATTACGTCCTCTGGAGGCTCAAGAAGTCAAGACCCTAGATCGGTTTAAATGGCAGCTATATCAGGTAATTGGAAGTCATAATTTACCACGTCGTTCAAAATTTTAGCCAGATTGGATTGGATAATAATTGCGCCGTCTAGACGCTCAAGAAGTCAAGACCACAGATAGGTTTATATGACAGCTATATAAGGATATGAATCGATTTCAACCATACTTAGCACAGTTGTTGGAAGTCATAATAAAACACCGCATTTAATCCAAATCGAAGAAGAATTGTTGTTGTTGTTGTTGTAGCAGTTTATTATACCCTCCACCCTAGGATGGGGGTATTCTAATTTCGTCATTCTGTTTGTAACACCTCGAAATATGCGTCTAGGACCCCATAAAGTATAGTCATGTCATTTTTAGTCGATCTAGCCATGTCCGTTCGTCAGTCCGTCTGTCTGTCGAAAGCATGCTAACTTTCAAAGGAGTAAAGGAGTAAAGCCGCTTGAAATTTTGCACAAATACTTTTTATTAGTGTAGGTCTGTTGGGATTATATATGGGCCAAATCGATCCATGTTTTGATATAGCTGCCATATAAACCGATCTTGATTCTTGAATTTTTGAGCCTCTAGAAGACGCAATTCTTATCCGATTTTTTGAAATTTTGTAGTGTTTTGGTATCATTTCCAACAACTTCGCTAAGTATGGTTTACATCGGTCCATGTTTTGATATAGCTGCCATATAAACCGATCTTGGGTCTTGACTTCTTGAGCCTCTTGAGGGCGCAATTCTTAGCCGATTTAACTGAAATTTTGCACGTAGTATTTCGATGGCACTTCCAACAACTACGCTAAGGATGGTTTTAATCGGTCCATGTTTTGATATAGCTGCCATATAAACCGCTCTTGGGTCTAGACTTCTTCAGCCTCTAGAGGGCGCAATTCTCGTCCGATTTGACTGAAATTTTGCACATGGTGTTTTGGTATCACTTCCAACAACTGCGCTTGGTATGGTTCAAATCGGTTCATAATCTGGTATAGCTGTCATATGAACCGATCTTGGGTCTTGACTTCTTGAGCCAATAGAGCGCGCAATTCTCATCCGATTTTGCTGAAATTTTGCATGAGATGTTTTGTTGTGACTTCCAATAACTGTGCTAAGCATGGCGTAAATCGGTATAGAACCTGATATAGCTGCCATATAAACCGATCTGTGATCTAGACTTCTTGAGCCTCTAGAGGGCGCAATTCTTATCCAATTTGGCTGAAATTTTGTACAACGGTTTCTCTCAACCCTCAACATACGTGTCTAATATGGTCTGAGTCAATCAATAGCTTCATACAGCTCCCATATAAACCTACCTCCCGATTGTGCTTCTTGAGCCCCCACAAGGCGCAATTCTTATCCGAATGAACTGAAATATTACACATTAACTTCCACATTGTTCAGCCGGAACGTAATTCAGCCAGAACTACTCTGGTTTGCCGGGGAAGGTCGATTTCTTCAGGTGCAATGGGAGGCGGTCGTTCTCCAAGAACTGCATTCACCCGGTAGCCAATTACCGCATCTGCTACCGTGTCTGCATGAATGTTGTTTAGACCTGCTTGATATGCTGCTTGATCTATTGGTTCTCTTGTAGCGCTGAACCTCACGCTCTAGATCATGTAGATCTACCTTAAGGTTCTGGGCGTGGAATATCTATCCACAAGATGATGATTTGGATGGTCTCTGCGATAACAGCCCAAAAGGTATTGCTCAGACAGCATGTAGTTATGTCTTCGCACTGCTAGGATCTTTGTCTCTTGATGGAGGTGGTCCACATGAGAACTGAGGAGACAGCCCGTCGCAGTTCGCAGGGCGGCATTCTGACAGATCTGAATATACGAATATTTGAAGAAGAATTGTGCCCTCTAGCGGCTCAAAAAATCAAGATCCAAGATCGGTTTATATGGCAGCTATATCAAAACATGGACCGATCATTTACAATCCCAACAGACATACACTATAGAGAAGTATTTGTGCGAAATTGCAAGCCGCTAGTTATTCTCCTTTAAAAGGTAGCGTGCTTTCGACAGACAGACGGACGGACATGGCTAGATCGCGACGATCAAGAATATATATACCATATGGGGTATTAAACGAATATTTCAAGGAGTCACAAACAGAATGGTATACCCCCATCCTATGGTGGAGAGTATAAAAAGAGGTCCCTGAACATTGAGCTTAAAACTTAAACCGGACAGCACTCATTGATATTTGAGAAGTGCGCCCCTGTTCTTTGATGAAATGTTCATAAGCAAATTTGAATTTGAATTAATGTGCTCAAAAATGCAATTGGCACATCGATCTATATGACAGCCCCAAACCACACGGCAATCAAAATTTAAGCGTAAACGCAAAACATACCACTTCCACGAGCTCAAGTAGAAGAATGGGACATCCTATATCCATATAGTTCGATCTGTATCATTTTCGCCAAAAAGTGTCGAAAGTTTTAAGATAACTACCTACGAGTATTTTAAATTTAAGGAAATAGGGTACAAAATACCCCACACACGTCAGCCCATTGGGCTCATTCAAAAACTTAAGCATCTTTTGGACAAAAGACGGTTCTTCGCCAAAGCGAATCGCTGCAACACATTTTGTAAGTGCAGCCATAGAATCACACGTTCTCTCTCGCCTCCAAAAAATGTTATCAATCCCATGGCAGCCCGAAGAAACCCTTCATCGGCCTGGAGCTGCCACCTCAGTGTAAATGTTCTTGTCCGTGCCGGGATTAAAGAAAACCCCGGATCCTGGTATTATTCGGTTTGCCATAACCGACTCCGCCGTCGGACGTTGTCTTTGAGGTTTAACCGGTGCATTGCCGTTTTTGCTCTGACCTTACATTATCACGGGAGTTTAGTCATATTCAGTGCATATGTTGCAAGTTGCGGTGCCAACATAGACAGAAGTGAGTTACAAGCGTCCAAGGGGCCATTCTGATTTCTCCCGTGCGGCAATATAAGCAACAGCAACAAACCAGTTCCAATAACGCAGGGGAGTGCATCTTGCTTGCATTTGAATTGCAATGGTCTCCGAGGCAAAATCGACGAAATTGTAGACTTTTTAAGTCGGAAGAACATAATGGTTGCAGCGATCCAGGAGACAAAACTGACAAACACCTGCAGCCTGCACAGTTTTTACGGTCACAATGCTCTACGTTAGATTCGCAGATATCGGCCTTCGTGGTACAGCATTCCGTGCAGTATGGATCCATCTCGCCGGCGATAGTGACCTCAACACGGTTGGCAGGTGTGGCCAAGCTTACAAGGCAGAAATAAGTGGGATACTGTCTGGCCATATTCGTCTGCTTCTAGGAGACTTTAGTGCGCATCACGTTTTATGGTATTCTCCCCTGGGTAACGACCAGCGGGGCATAACTTTGACAGAGCGGATTGAAGGTTTCATCTTTTGCACGGTGAATAAAGATGCCCCCACTAGGATTACGAGGCGATGCGGAAGTTGTGGCTGGAACAATTGGAGCAATGTAACTTGGGTACCGGTGTAGGCAAGCTGTGGTCTAATGTTAAGTCACTTTCGAACCTTGGAAGAAGTGACGACAGAACCTCAGTCACTTGTAGTGACGTTAATGTGACTGACCCGATGAGGTGCACCAGGTTGTTCAACCGTCAATTTATTGTGCACCCTTTGAGTGACAAAGCTAGGAGGAGAGTCAACCGTCGCATCCGTGGTCTCCAAGCCGATTGACAGCCATCATAATTTACCGTGGACGAAGTTACGAATGTCATCCGTGGCTCCAAGTCGTCGAAAGAGAAAGAGCGGAATCCCTTCATTGATGCTGAAGAATCTGGATTTACCCGTAGTCGATTACCTTACAACTGACCTCAAATTGTCTTTGACCACTATTGTGGTATAAAAATCGGTTTCAAACACGATATTAATTGGTCCAATTAATTCCTTATTGGAAACTGCTTTAATCACAAATTGATAATATCAATCACAGTTTTTAAAAAAGGTGATTGAAAAAAATGTTCAAATAAAAATATGCATATTTAACTAAAACAAGCTAAAGCGTGATAAGTTCGGCCGGGCCAAATCTTGGGAACCCACCACCATGGATTCTGCTAAGAACCTATACAAAGTAGATTTAGTTGAAAGGCATAAACTTTCTACATGCCAAACTTCTGCCAAACCATCAAAAATTAAAGCTTCTATGAAACGAACAGGATAATTGAGAGACTAATTTATATGCGAGCTATATAGGGTTATAGACTGATTTAGACCATACTTGGCACAGTTGTTCGAAGGCATAGCAAACACTTAACATGCAAAATTTCAGCCAAATCGGACAAAAAAATACGGCTTGTAAGGGCCCAAGGAGTCAAATCGGCAGATCGGTTTATATGGGAGCTATATCAGGTTATAGGCTGATTTTCAACGTACTTTGCAAACTTGTTGAAAATAATAACAGAACGTTGCATGCGAAATTTCAGCAAAATCGGACAAAAAGTCAAATCAGGAGATCGGTTTATATGGTAGCTATATCTAAATCTGAACCGATATGGCCCATTTGCAATCCCCAAAGACATACAGGGTGGCTGATGAATATTGCTACAATGATGAATATTGCTACATTTTTTTTTCGGTGTATGGAATACATTTTTCTTTTATTCATGTTAAATTAAATTATTAAATTAATTATTAAATTATTATTAATTAAATTAATTAATTAATTAATTAAATTAATTATTAAATTATTATTATTAAATAGAAAAAAAGTTATTACATTTTTTTTTGGTAGCGGCTTTCATCAGCCACCCTGTACATCAATACTAGTATCTGTGCAAAATTTAAAGCGGCTAGCTCTACGCGTTCGACCGCTATAGTGATTTCGACAAACGGACAGACGGACGGACCTATCTAGATCGACTCGGAATGTCGAGACGATTAAGAATATATATACTTTTCGGGGTCTTAGACAAAAATTTCGAAGTACAAATGGAATGAGTAGATGAGACTAGATGCTAACCTCTGCGCTACGGTGGCCTCTTTAAACATTTATATAGAACATGTTATAATGAGATCGGTGCTAAAAAATCCATTATGTCAATAATATGCATATTTTAATCATGAATGAGATTAGAATTGCGTCTATAAATTTAAAAAGGTAGTCGAAAGACAGTTTATTGGGAAGTTTTATCTTCTATATATAGAAAGTATTTATGAAAATTTCGAGCGGTTAGAGTTTTTCAAAAGTTTTCTGGCCTTCACTGCCAAATCGTCTGCCCTTTCATTCCCCCTTCTTTTTACACTCCGAGATTGTTCGTGACCCTACCGTCCTGGTTGATATTGCTCTTATGGCCATTTTACTGTCCGTAAAGATGTTCACAATCGACGTCCTCGCGTTCCGTTCGGACCATATTAAGACATAGTTGCCATACAGACCGATCTCTTGAAATAGGTGCTTAAAGCCATTTGTCAATTTAGGGTCTTAAGCCTACAAAGAGCGAATTTTTTAACCGCTGGGACTGGTATAAAATTTCTGGACATCTAAGCCAATTATGGGTCCAAAACCTTTAATTGATTAAATCGGCAGCTCTGGACCGATCAAGGCCAAATTAAAGAAGGATGTCGAAGGGCCTAACACAACTCACTGTCCCAAAATTTGGCAAAATCGGATAATAAATGCGCCTTTTATGGGCGCAAAGCCTTAAATCGAAAGATCGGTCTATACGGCATCTATATCCAAAACTGGACCGATCTGGGTCAAATTAAAGAAGAATGTCGAAGGACCTAACACAACTCACAAATTTCAGCAAAATCAGATAATAAATGTGGCTTTTGTGGGATTAAGACCCTACCCGCTTATGGACCAAAAAATAATCTGTGCAAAATTTCCGCTCAATATCTCTATTTTTAAAGATTGTAGCGTGATTTCAACAGACAGACGGACGGACATGGCTAGATCGTTTTAGACTTTTACGCTGATCAAGAATATATATACTTTATAAGTTCGGAAATGGATATTTCGATGTGTTGCAAACGGAATGACAAAATGAATATACCCCCATTCTTCGGTGCTGGGTATAAAAAGTTTGTAGTTTAGGCCGTTGTTGATTAATTGACAAAGATAAAACATTTAATTATATTTATTTATAACTGTTGTTTAAGATTCAATTAAAAAATTTATTGAATCAATTATTATTCCCTCCACCATAAGATGGGGGCTATACTAATTTCGTCATTCTAATTGTAACTACTCGAAATATTCGTGTGAGACCCCATAAAGTATATATATTCTTGATCGTAGTGAACTTTTATGTCGATCTAGCCATGTCCGTCCGTCTGTCCGTCCGTCCGTCCGTCTGTCTGTCGAAAGCACGCTAACTTCCGAAGGAGTAAAGCTAGCCGCTTGAAATTGTGCACAAATACTTGTTATTAGTGTAGGTCGGTTGGTATTGTAAATGGGCCATATCGGTCCATGTTTTGATATAGCTGCCATATAAACCGATCTTGGGTCTTGACTTCTTGAGCCTCTAGAGTGCGCAATTCTTATCCGATTGGGATGAAGTTTTGCACGACGTGTTTTGTTATTATATACAACAACTGTGCCAAGAATGGTTCAAATCGGTCCATAACCTGATATAGCTGCCATATAAACCGATCTAGGGTCTTGACTTCTTGAGCCTCTAGAGTGTGCAATTCTTACCCGATTGGAATAAATTTTTGCACGACGTATTTTGTTATAACATCCAACAATTGTGCCAAGTATGGTCCAAATCGGTCCATAACCTGATATAGCTGCCATATAAACCGATCTTGGGTCTTGACTTCTTGAGCCTCTAGAGTGCGCAATTCTTATCCGATTTGAATGAATTTTTGCACGACGTGTTTTGTTACGATATCCAACAACTGTGCCAAGTATGGTTCAAATCGGTCCATAACCTTATATAGCTGTCATATAAACCGATCTTGGGTCTTGACTTCTTGAGCCTCTAGAGGGCGCAATTATTATCCGATTTGCCTGAAATTGTGTACGACGGATTCTCTCATGACCATTAACATACGTGTTTATTAAATTCTGAATCGGTCTATAGCCCGATACAGCTCCCATATAAATCGATCTCTCTATTTTACTTCTTGAGCCCACAAAGAGCGCAATTCTTATTCGAATTGGCTGACATTTTACACAGGTCTCCAACATATAATTTAATTGTGATCCAAACCGGACCATATCTTGATATCGCTCTAATAGAAGAGCAAATCTTTTCTTATATCCTTTTTTTGCCTAAGAAGAGATGCCGGGAAAAGATCTCGACAAATGCGATCCATGGTGGAGGGTATATAAGATTCGGCCCGGCCGAACTTAGCACGCTTTTAGTTGTTTTTTAATTGAAAATATCACAAATTTCAATCACAAGAAGTCAAGACCCAAGATCGGTTTATATTGCAGCTATATCACATCGAAATATCCATTCCGACCCTATAAAGTATATATTCTTGATCAGCATAAAAATCTAAGACGATCAAGACATGTCCGTCCGTCTGTCTGTTGAAATCACGCTGCAGTCTTTAAAAATTGAGATATTGAGCTGAAACTTTGCACAGATTCTTTTTTTGTCCATAAGCAGGTTAAGTTCGAAGATGGGCTATATCGGACTATATCTTGATATAGCCCCCATATAGACCGATCCTCCGATTTAGGGTCTTAGGCCTACAAAAGCCACATTTATTATCCGATTTTGCTGAAATTCGGGACAGTGAATTGTGTTAGGACCAGCGACATCCTTCGCCTATTTGGCCCAGATCGGTCCAGATTTGGATATAGCTGCCATATAGACCGATTTCTTGATTTAAGGTTTTGTGCCCATAAAATGCTCATTTATTGTCTTCTTCTGCAATATCGCACAGATCGGTTCAGATTTGGATATAGCTGCCATATAGACCGATATCTAGGTTTTAGGTTTTGGGGCCATAAAAGACGCATTTATTGTCCGATGTCGGTGAAATTTGAGACAGTGAGTTAAGTTAGGTTCTTCGACTCCTTTCTTCAATTTTGCTCGGATCGGTCCAGATTTGAATATAGCTGCCATATAGACCGATCTCTCAATTTAAGGTTTTGGGCCCATAAAAGAGGCATTTATTGTCCGATTTCACTGAAATTTGACAGAGTGACTTATGATAGGCTTTCGACACCCGTGTCGAATATGGTTCAGATCGGTTTATTTTTAGATATAGCTACTGCACTTATTAGTATTTGGTCCAAATCGGTCCAATAACTGATATGGGGCATAAGGTATGAAAGTTTCAACGAATTTTGATGAAAGGTGGTTTATATATATACCCGAGGTGGTAGGTATCCAAAGTTCGGCCCGGCCGAACTTAACGCCTTTTTACTTCTTTTTATTGAAAATGACAAAAATTTCAATCACGATCGTAATTGGAAAAAAAAACGTATTCAGTAAAAATTGATTGAGTCAATTATTTTTTAATTGAAAATTTCCTTAATTTCAATCACAATCGTAATTGAAAAAAAAAATTTAATGAAAACATTTTCAATAAAATGTTAGTGATATTTTTTTCTGTGATCTCGAGAGTGAGAAAGAGAGAGTGATCTCGCTACTGAAGCCTGGAAAGGACACGAGCAAGAAAGTCAAAACGCTTGATGGACTACTCCTTCCGAGCCTCGTTGGAGAATTCCCATTCGGCGAACGTGAACATGGAAATGCAATGCAGTGCATACACAACAAATACTTAGCATGCCACCACCGTACACTGACAAAGATACCTGCAGACGCAAAAGCGCAAATTGGTTGAGAGAAATATGCATATTTAAATATCAAACAAAACATCCCTTGCTAACTTTTGGAAAAATAGACTAAAGTGCGGTTATCAGATGAAAGATAATTAATGAAGCTATATGTAAATTTGATGGGATAATGCTTATAGAAGCGTAAACGGGCATAACGGATGAAAGATATCTATAAAAGTTATATCCAAATCTCATCTGATCTGTTCCAATCTCATAAGCGTTCGTACTCAGGCCAAACAAATGGCATGTGCGAAATTGGAAACTAAATGTGACCAGTTGCTTGATCACAAGAATAACTAGACAAACATAGCGACATGATGCATTCGAATCAGGAAGTGATTCTGGGTTGATCGGTATTCATAGCAATGGGTCAAGCTCTGCTCCTTTTTAAAGCTATGAACTAATGCAAAACGTTATAATACCTTGTACTACAGTAGTGGCGTATAGTGTAACTAACTTGTATTAAAATATGGATTCTAATGCTAAAGCATCACGCTCTGGTTTGGGCGTCGTTTAAAGCAATCAATTTATTAATGTCGAAGCTAAAACTGCTAAACCTGTTGCACATCGATATAATAAATAGTACCATTTGAATGCAAATTATTTCCCCACGACATTAGTCTGTATTACTCACCTAAAATCACATTTGAGTAGAATAAAAATTAAATCGATACAATTTCAGCTCCAGAGTACAGTGGTTGTGCCGATAATTGATGATGTTTGCACTTGCGCTGATGATCTCAGCCGGATCTTAGAACACATTTGCAACATGATGGCATCTTGAATTGATCGCGGATGACGGTTTCATTTGTAAAGGCCACCAGAGATCGATAGATATAGCTTTGCTTGCAGGTGGCTGTATACCGGTTGGGTACCTGTAGCCCGTTGCTTTCACCACAAGTGGAACCTTCGTTACTGAAAGGACAAATTGAAACTCAATGCTAGACAAAGAATATTTTCAAAGGACTTACATGCATTCCTCGATACGAATGCCTTGCTTGTAATTGGGTATATTCACAATTATTAGCCAGTTGTAGTCTTTGTTAAGACCTGCCTGCGGATAGATAACTCTGGTGCGAGTCTTACATAAGTATTCCTCATGTGGTTCGCTGTTCATGCGCTGGCTGATGTTTTGTGGAATAACAAGGTCTTCACCAAAGAATATTTCCAAATTTGAAAATTTCTTCTTAATAACTTTTTCCAAATAGGTCCGTTCCGGATAGTTGCGTAAATTGGTACAGAACGACTTTTCGCCGTGTTCACCATCCTTCTCGACGCAATCATCTGAGTTGACTGTGAAATTAGCGTCATCCTTTCCAGGTTCTTCGGTGGGGAAGAAGGTGGCTAAAAACATGAAATAATTGGATCATTAGTGATGGGTTGGACCTTTGCAAAAACCAAGATAGGACTTACGAGATTGTTTGTTGTTGGGATTTCCCAAGGATTCATTCTAAAATGATAAAAACCAAAAAAAATAATTAATTGAAATCTAATAATGAATTAGCAGTAATAGTATAAAATAGTGTAAATAGTGTAAAGTAATAGTGTTCGTTATACTCTTTTCATTGTATATGTGTAAGTTCGATTTACAGAAATACAAAATTGGGGAATAATGACCAAAATTGATAAATATATACCCACAGAGGACAAACTTTTATTTCTCTTTTTTGGTAATATATATTTACATATATACATATGTACACCTAATTGACAATCTTATAAATAACAAGTAAAAGCGTGCTAAGTTCGGCCGGGCCGAATCTTATATACCCTCCACCATGGATCGCATTTGTCGAGTTCTTTTCCCGACATCTCTTCTTAGGATATAAGAAAAGAGTTGCTCTGCTATTAAAACGATATCAAGATATGGTCCGGTTCGGACCACAATTAAATTATATGTTAGAGACCTGTGTAAAATTTCAGCCAATTCGTATAAGAATTGCGGCCATTGGGGCTCACGAAGTAAAATAGAGAGAACGATTTATATGGGATCTGTATCGGGCTATAGACCGATTCAGACCATTATAAACACGTTTGTTGATGGTCATGAGAGGATCCGTCGTACAAAATTTCAGGCATATCGGATAATAATTGCGACCTCTAGGGGTCAAGAAGTCAAGATCCCAGATCGGTTTATATGGCAGCTATATCAGGTTATGAACCGATTTGAACCTTATTTGACACAGTTGTTGAAAATAAAAATAAAATACGTCATGCAAAATTTCAGCTAAATCGGATAGGAATTGAGCCCTCTAGAAGCTCAAGAAGTCAAATCCCCAGATCTGTTTTTATGACAGCTATATCAGTTTATGGACCGATTTCAACCATACTTGGCACAGTTGTTGGATATCATAACAAAACACGTCGTGCGAAATTCCATTCCAATCGGATAAGAATTGCGCCCTCTAGAGGCGCAAGAAGTCAAGACCCAAGATCGGTTTATATGGCAGCTATATCAGCTTATGGACCGTTTTGAACCATACTTGGCACAGTTATTGGATATCATAACAAAACACGTCGTGCAAAATTTCATTCCAATCGGATAAGAATTGCGCACTCTAGAGGCTCAAGAAGTCAAGACCCAAGATCGGTTTATATGGCAGCTATATCAAAACATGGACCGATATGGCCCATTTACAATACCAACCGACCTACACTAATAAGAAGTATTTGTGCAAAATTTCAAGCGGCTAGCTTTACTCCTTCGGTAGTTAGCGAGCTTTCGACAGACAGACGGACGGACGGACGGACAGACGGACGGACAGACGGACGGACATGGCTAGATCGACATAAAATGTCACGACGATCAAGAATATATATACTTTATGGGGTCTCAGACGAATATTTCAAGTAGTTACAAACAGAATGACGAAATTAGTATACCCCCCATCTTATGGTGGAGGGTATAAAAATGAATTTGTGTTTGTTTGTAGATTTGTTTGTTTGTATGTTTGTGTGTTCCTTATAGACTCAGAAACGGCTGAACCGATTTTCTTGAAATTTTCACAGATGGTGCATAATGATCCCGTGGTGAAAATAGGGTACTACATTTTTTGATATATGAAGGGTGGCGGACCCTCCCCCTTACCCTAATTTTCAGAAACGAAAGATTTCGGAGATGGGTGGTGCGATTTAAGCGAAATTTTGTATGCTCTCATATAGTACCCTAAAAATAAAAATTTGGTATCCAAATTTCGCCAAATGGGGTACCTAGGGGGGTTGCCCCACCCTAAAACCTACCAAACATATATTTAGCCCAATCACGACAATATGGGACTCAAATGAAAGCTATTTAGGATAAGAAAACGTATCTGATATCCAATTGTCGGACCAAGTGCTAGGGGGACCACACCAAAACACCCCTAAATCGAACATATATACCGACCATGGCAATATGGGACACAAGTGAAAGGTATTTGCGAGTAGAATACGAATCTGATATCAAAATGTGGGACCACGTTCCCCCAAACTGGACTTATTTAACTTATTTACTGACCATAGGAAAATTGAGCTTAAATAAAAGGTATTTGAATGTAGAATACGAATCTGATATCCAAATTTGGGGCCAAGTGTTTGGGGGGCCGCCTCTCACCAAAAACATCCCCCAAAGGGGACAAATTTACGACCATAGCAATATGGGGCTCAAATGAAAGGTCTTTGGGAGTAAAGCTCGACTTTGATATCAATATTCGGGAAAAGTGTCTATGGGGCCACGCCACTCCGACAACACCACCCAAATAGTAAGTATTTTCTGACTATTGCAATATGAGGCTCAAATAAGAGCGTTTTTAAAGTGGAGCACGAATCCGATATATATTTTCAAGGCCAACTCACTGAGTAGCCGCCCATCCCCCAAAACACCCCCAAGCCGGTCATTTTTGCCGACTATGGAAAAATGGGGATCAAATTAAAGTTTTGTGGGAGTAGACCACGCATCTGATATCAATATTAGGGGCCAAATGTCTAGCGGACGTCCCACCATCATAACAACCCCCAAATAGGACGTATTTACTCACCAAGACAATTTGGGTCTTAAAAAGAGTGGAATTAAATATTTATAGTTTTTAGGGCCAATACCCCAAACCGGACATATTTGCTGACTTTTGCAATAAGGAGTTTAAATGAGATTAGAAAACGAATTTGATATCCAATTTTGAGGGCAATGGTAATATGGGGTTCAAATAAATGATATATAGATATATGAGAATAGAGCACGTTGCTGATATATCTTCCAGGCTTAGTGTTTGGGTGACCACCCTAATCCCCAAAAACACCCCTAAATCGGGCATATTTACCGACAATATCCATGTGAAGCTAAATGAAAGGTATTGAGAGATAGAGCAAGATTTGATACCTATTTTCGGGACCAATTTTCTGGGGGTCTACCCCTCTCCCAAAATACCCCACAAACAGCAATTTTTTAGTGACCATCACAATATGGGGTTCAAATAAATAATAAAAACGTATTTTGGGGCCATGTGTTTGGGTGACGCCTCATCCTGTAAACTCCTCTTAAGCCAATGATAATATGGGGTTTAAATAAGTGGTATTTGGGAGAAGTGCACGATGCTGATATTTTTTCAGGGTCAAGTATCTGAGGGACCACCTCTCCCCCGAAAACACCACTAAATCAGATATCATCAGAATACCGGGCTGAAATGAAGTAGTTTAAGAATGAAGAACACCTTACATCCAAACTTAAATACGTAGACCAATAAAGTTCATGAGGGATTCAGATAACGGCACTTATATTGTTAAACTGTCAAGTTAGCATGGTATATCACTAAAAGATCTTTAATTGTCCAAAATAAATATTCCAAGGAGACTTTTGTTCCATATAAAGTAAAAGAAGGCGCAGTGGAGCGGGCCCGGGTCAGCTAGTGTAAGATAAAAACAAGTAAAAGCGTGCTAAGTTCGCCCGGGCCGAATCTTATATACCCTCCCCATAGATCGCATTTGTCGAGTTCTTTTCCCGATATCTCTTCTTAGGAAAACAAAGGATAAGAGAAAAGAAACATAGCAATGTTATTCGAACAAAATCAAGTTATAGTTCATTTTGGATCATAAATGAACTGAATATTGGAGACCATAGTAGAAGTGATTCTGCAAAATTTCAGCCAAATCTAGTAAGAAATGTGCACTTTAGGGACTGAACAAATAAAATAGAGAGATCGGTTAATAGGGAAGCTGTATTAGGCTATAAACCAATACATGCCATATTCGACACGTATGTTAATGGTCATGAGAGAAGTCGTTGTACAAAATTTCAGCCAAATCGGATAATACTTACGCTTTTTAGAGGCTCAAGAATCAAGATCCCATATCGGTTTATATGGCAGCTATATCAGGTTATGGACCGATTTGTACTATTTGTTGAAAGTTGTAATAAAACACCTCATGCAAAATTTCAGCTAAATCGGAATAGGAATTGCTCCCTGTAGAGGCTCAAGAAGTCAAGATCCCAGATCGGTTTATATGGCAGCTATATCAGGTTATGGACCGATTTCAACCATACCCAGCACAGTTGTTGGAAGTCATAGTGGAACACCTCATTCAAAATTTCCGCCAAATGAGATAATAATTGCGTGCTCTAGTGGCCCAAGAATTCAAGACCCCAGATCGGTTTATATGACAGCTATATCAGGTTATGAACCGATTTCAACTATACTCAGCACAGTTGTTGGAAGTCATAGTGGAATACCTCATTCAAAATTTCCGCCAAATGAGATAAAAATTGTGTCCTCTAGTGGCTCAAGAAGTCAAGACCCGAGATCGGTTTATATAGCAGCTATATTAGGTTATGAACCGATTTCAACCATACTCAGCACAGTTGTTGGAAGTCATAGTGGAACACCTCATGCGAAATTTCCGTCAAATCGGATAAAAATCGTGCCCTCTAGGGGCTTAAGAATCAAGACCCGAGATCGGTCTATATGGCAGCTATACCAAAACATAGACCGATATAGCCCATTTACAATCCCTACCAACCTACACAAATAAGAAGTTTTTCTGCAAAATTTCAATCGGTTAGCTTTACTTCTTCGAAAGTAAGCGTGCTTTCGACAGACAGACGGACGGACGGACATGGCTTAATCGACTTAAAATAGCACGACGAACGAGAATATATACACTTTATAGGGTCTTAGTCGAATATTTCGAGGAGTTACAAACAGAATGACGAAATTAATATACCCCCATCCTATCATCCTATGGTGGAGGGTATAACAAGCAGAATCGACTGAATGTATTTGGGACGGGAAATTTGAGGGAAATCGAGTATTAAATACCCCTTTCATATGTTTATCAAGTTTTTTCGAGAAATGGGTTTCTAGGCAGCTACACAAAAAGAGATTTGGAAAATATTTGGCATATTGATCGTAAGATGTAATAATGTATCGGATTGTTCCAAATTTTAGTGAATTCAGAATTCCTTGTATGAGCTAAAGACAGGAGATTGGTACTCAAACTAGTCAAAATACATTAAGTTCGACCAGGTCGAATTTTATATATATAAAATTTTTTTTTTGTCAAAATCGGTGTAAACTACACCATTTTTAAACCCATTGCTGCTAAATCGTTCCATGGTAGTTGTTATATATGATTCGTTCTTTGCTTTTCATTTCTTTATAAACAGGAAAAGGATAATGTATAAGAATAGCTATGCTATTGGAGCTATGTCAAGTTATGGACCGATTTGGGGCATACTTAGTTTGGATGTTGGAGACCATCAGATAGCCACATCGGGGCTCAAGAAGTAAAATCAGGAGAAAGGTTTATATGGGAGCTACAACAGGTTATGAAGCGATTGAGACCATATTTCATATTTCATATTGAAGGCCATAGGAGAAGTCGTTGTGCAAAATGCCAGTCAAACAAGACAAGAATTGCGCTCTCCAGAGACTCAAGAAGTATAATCGGAAGATCGGTTTATTGAAAGACTAAATAAAACGCTACGTGCAAAATTTCAGCCAATTAAATAAGAATTGTGTCCTCAAAAAGTTAAAAAATTCAAATCGGGAGATGTGCTTATGCGGCAGCTGTATCAGGTTATGGTCTGATTTAGACCACATTTGGCGTAGTTGTTGCAAGTCATTCTAAAGCGATATGTGCAAGCTTTCACCCAAATCGGATAAGAATTGCGCTTTATCGAATCTCAAGAAGTCAAATTGGGAAATCGGCTAATATGGCAGTTAGCTTTCGCAAGTTCCATGCTTCGGAGCCTATTGGGATCCGGGTAGTATCAGTGTCTTGTATAGTGTAATTGCCGTTCTGTTACAGCGGTGACCAAGGAGATTGAGTTGATGGCTATCTCAATGTTGTAGTTCCCAACTTTTTTTCCATTTTCTTTATTTGACCAGGTTTACAGGGCTTTGTGAAAGTTTATATCAACCACTTTATCTTACCTCCATTTTTGTAAAACCCATTTTCGTTGTTTCCTTTCGAAACTTTCAAAGGCTGCTATTGCTATTTCCGGTGACCGACCCTTAATATCAAAGTCGTCGCCATAGGCGAGACACATATGTTCTCTTGTGAGAAGTGCGCCATGCTATTCACACCTGCATTCCGTTTAATCTTCTCCAGCAGGATATTAAAGAGATCACACGATTTTGAACGGCTCGGAGATTTCTTTCGTATTTTAACTGAGGAGCTTGTACCAGTAAGCGTCAAGCAAAGTCGTATCTGTTTTGAAGGGACACCAAACCTAGACATCGCTAAGGGCTGTCGAGTGCGGCTTTGTAGTCAACGAAAAGATGGTAGGTGTTGATTTGTCCTTCTTGGGTCTTTTCGAGGATTTGGCGCAGGGTATATATCTTGTCTATGGTGGATTCACCAGGTCTAAAGCCACACTGATAGGACCCAATTATTTCGTTGACTTTAGACTTTAATCTTTCACACAGTACGCTCGATAATATCTTATATGCGATGGGGAAGAGACTTATTCCTCTGTACTTGGCACATACCATCTTGTCCCCTTTCTTGTGTACGATACATAGCTTGCTGAGTTTCCAATCATCTAGTATGCGTTCTTCTAGCCAAATTGCGGAGACGAGCTGACGCTTATGCCTTATCAGCGTGTCGCCTCTGGTCTTAAACAGTCCATCCGGCAATCCATCGGCTCCTGCTGACTTCTTGTTTTTCAGCCGGGTTACCACCATCAAGGTTTGGTTCTACGCTACACTCATGGCCACAATCATCGGATAGCAGCAGCTGGGAAAAGTATTCTTTCCATATCCTCAACACATTATCTGTATCAGTTACCAGATTTCCTTCTTTATCTCTGCAGGAGGATGTGCCTGTACCAAAGCCATCGGTTTGATGTTTATGCTTTTGTATAATTTTCGTACATCATTCTACCTTCTGAACATCTCGATTCACTCATACCAAAACGACATATGCAAAATTTCAGCTGATTTAGACCATACACGGCACTATTATTGAGAGTCATATAAAAACGCAATATGCAAAATTTCAGCCAAATTGGATAAGAATTGTTCCCTCTAGAGGCTCAAGAAGTCTAACCGAGAGATCGGTTTATATGGCAGCTATATGAGGTCATGGACTGATTGAGACTACACATGCACATACCAACATATATGGGCAAAATTTCAGCAAAATCGAAATCGCCCCCAAGAAGTCAATTTGGGAGATTGGATCATATGGCAGCTATAAAAACATATGCCTATTTGGCCGATTTACAATCCCAACTCACCTAGAGTAATAAGAAAGTAGAGTTGGAAAGTTAGCGTGCTTTCGACAGACAGGCGGACGGACATAACAAGATCGACCTAAAATGTCATGACGATCAAGAATATATGTACCTTATGGTGTCTTATATGAATATTTCGAGGTGTTACAAACGGAATAACGAAATTAGTACACCCTCATCCTATGGTGGAGGGTATAAGAATGTAAACCCAAATGGGGAAACTGGGCTTTTGGATTTAAGAACTTAAGGAAGTTTTCCAATTTTTTTTTTATAAAAAGTTGACATTTTCGAAGTGCATATAGCTCGCATTTAGGTTAACATATCTTGTTCAAATTTCTCTTAAAAAGTTTTTAAAATATGTCTGCTTCACAAACAAGGAAAAAAAATTAAGGTATTTAAGCAATTTTTTCAATGAAGACCAATCAATGAAAAACTCATATTAGCCAAAAAAAATGGAAAATATACACTTTTCTCTCGTTTTTTGACTTCCAAACTGTATAACTTTCAACCGAGTAATTACATCCGGACATTTTTTGCGGCAAAGTTTAACATTTTTGTCACAAATCCAAGTCATCCATAAAAATGAAAATCGAGCTACAAATATCTTCGTAAATTGCAAAATACGAAGCAGGTCTCGATAAAAATTGCAAAACAAAAAAAAAAAAATAAACGTCGAATATCCCCGAGACAAGGCGAAATATTGAAGACCTCAAGCGGACTGTAGGGATTTTTCAGCACTTTCCAGTAAAAAAGTAATTGAAATCGGACCACAAGGTGACCAAATTTAAGGGCCTGCCAAAAAAACGTTTTGTGTTTTGTTTCACAGTAAAAACTCTTCAGTTATTATTGAATTTTATTATCAAAATGCATGCTTTGTTAAGAAAGTTCATTGCGCGCTTCTTCCATTTTATGGACGAAGCTCTTTTTTGGCTCAATGGGCAGAATTGTAAATTAGCAGAATTGTCGATTTTGGAGTGAAGATCAGCCAGAAGCATTGCAAGAGCTACCAATGCATCCAAAAAAGTCACAGTTTGGTGCGGTTTATGGGTTGGTGCCATTATTGGACCGCACTTCTTTAAAGATGATGCGATTCGTAACGCAACTGTTAATGGTGAGCGCCATCTTAAGATGATATCCAACTTTTTTTGCCCAAAATGCAATGATGCATGACATGTGGTTTCAACAAGACGGTGCTACCTGCCACAACCCGGCACAGGACAGCTGTGAGCACTGGGGTTCGATCTGTGTGGGGTTAAGTGTGTAAAATGAACTTATTGAGAGGCGAGTTTGGTGAACTTTTTACTTCATGTTCGGGACCGGTCTATTTGTCGCCTAGATCGTGCGATTTAAAGTCTTTAGACTTTTTTTATGGGGCTATGTTAAAGCTCATGTCTATACAGACAAGCCCGCTTCAACTAACGCGTTGGAATACAACATTGAAGCATTTATTCGTAAGATACGGGTCGAATTGTTGAAAATGGCCATTTAAGGGACCGTCACTGGAAACATTTGTACAAAATAATCTTCAAACATTAAATTATATGGAACGTACCATAGGTTCAAATAAATATTTCATGCATTTTTCTGAATTTTATGTAATTTTTTTTTTTGGAAAAACTTTTTTTAGCTCTTAAAAAATCACCCTTTCCATTTTGACTAATATTAAAATATCTTGGTGATTTAATAACTGTTCTTTTATCACTCTTCAGACAACTGGTGAATTTCATACCAAATGGGCTGAGATTTAGATGTAGATCCCATATATACATATGTATCTTCCGATTATTAAAGGATCTTCTCAAAATTTTGCACATCGACTTCTTGTATCAATTCTACAATGTGTACGTATTTTGGTAGAAATTCTTTAATTCATATTAAAATAAATTTTAATTTCGGCGATTTAGACTGCATACCCAATGTGGTGTAGGGTATCAAAAAGTCTGCTTTGCCCGACTTTAGCCCAACCTTAATTGTTACACCCACCACCGAAGGATGGGGGTATATTCATTTTGTCATTCCGTTTGCAACACATCCAAATATCCTTTTCCCACCCTATGAAGTATATATATTCTTGTTCAGCGTAAAAATCTAAGAAGGACATGGATAGGTCATGTCCGTCCGTCTGTCTGTTGAAATCACGCTGCAGTCTTTAAAAATAGACATATTGAGCTGAAACTTTGCACATGTTATTTTTTGGTCAATAAGCAGGTTAAGTTCGAAGATGGGCTTAATCGGACTATATCTTGATATAGCCCCCATATAGACCTCATTTAATATCCGATTTTGCTGAAATTTTGGACAGTGAGCTGTGTTAGGCCCTTCGACATCTTTCTTTAATTTGGCCCAGATCGGTCCAGATTTGGATATAGCTGCCATATAGACCGATCTCTCGATTTAAAGTCTTGGGCCCATAAAAGGGGCATTTATTGTCCGATTTTGCTGACATTTGGGACAGTGAGTAGTGTTAGGCCAGTCGACATCCCCCTTCAATTTGGCTTAGATCGGTCCAGATTTGGATATAACTGAAAATTGACACAGTGACTTATGTTAGGCTTTTCGGCACCCGTGTCGTAAATGGTTCGGCCTATATTAGGATATGGCTTCCAAGAAGACCAAAATTTTTTTCCGCAAAATTGAACAATGACTTTTACTTATTAGACCTCTCAAATTTGGTGCAAACCGGACCATATCTCAATAAAGCTGCTATGTGGGCATAAATTATACAATTTTCACCGGATTATGACGAAAGCTGGTTTATACCGCTTTTTTACTTGTTTTACTGCTCCGTTTTTACGTTTTATGCCCAGGAACATTATATATATCCCTTTTAGAGTGTCTCTTAGGAAAGGTATGTTTTCTACTATTGATTTTTATACCCTCCACCATAGGATGAGGGTATACTAATTTCGTCATTTTCCTTGTAACTTATCGTAACGATGATCTAATCATCTTAATATAATAAATCGCAAGTTGTTGGGCTTTTTAAAGCGAATTGGACGGTTCAATGGTATGAACTAGAAGGCATTTCCTTCACAATGGGCGAAAACGCCTGAGTAAGTCTGATTACAGACTGCCATTAAAACTAACCTGGTCTAAATCGGTTATTTACTTGATATAGCTCTCATATAAACTGATAGCCTGATTTGACTTCTTGTGCTTCTATACTGCCCAATTACTATCAGATTTTTCTGAAATTTTGATCGTAATAGTTTTGTATGACTTCTAACAGTCATGAGAAATACAGTTTAGATCGGTCAATTACTTGATATAGCTCCTATATATTCGAAAAGGTCATTTAAAGAATCAATGGGGGAGGTTATATAAGACTTAACTCGCTTTTACTTGTTAATATGTTTATTTATTCATTTATGGAACCGTTTCTTTACAGATCTAACTCGCATATAAAAATACGCAATGTGTTGAACGATTATAATCAATATGATCGAGTTTTTACCCAAATACTTCGTGCTAAATTAAATCGAATTGCGTATTGTAAATATGGGAAATAGGTCTGCTTATTTGATATTCCGTTTGATTGGGAAACATTTCTCAGCCTAATCACACGAAATTTTACACATGAAGTTCAATAACGAATTCTAACTCCCATACAAAGAAAACGCCAAATGATCGCTTCATGTACCATCTCAATGATAAATCAACTCGAAATATTCGATTAATCCTTTATTTAAACATAAAATTTTCAAGTTTAAATTTTAAAAGTTTTGACTATAGCAAAGTTCAAGAATAATCGATTCATCAGATTAGGAGATGGCACACCGTAATAAAAATATTCCACTTTTAAATTTACATTTCTCAATCTATTGTGACCTTATATAACGTCCTTACATTATATACCTCTTGGCTTTTTATACCCACCACCGTAGGATAGGGGGTATATTCATTTAGTCATTCCGTTTACAACACATCGAAATATCACTTTCGTAACCTACAAAGTATATATATTTCGGATTGTCTTAAAATTCTAAAATGATTTAACGATGTCCGTCTGTCCGTCCGTCTGTTGTTATCACTCTACAGCCTTCAAAAATTGAGTTATTGAGGTGAAATTTGGCACAGATACGTCTTTTTGAATTCTTGAACGGGTTAAATCGGACCATATTTGGATGTAGCTGCTATATAGACCGATTTTCCGATAAGGGTCAATGCTTATAAATGGTCAATTTTTCATCCGATTTCGCTGAAATTTGAAACAATGAGTAGTTTATTCGATATAGCTGCCATATAGACTGATCTGCCGATAAAGGATCTGAAGCACATAAAAGCTTTTTTTATTACCCGATTTCGCTGAAATTTGAAACAGAGGGTTATCTTAAGCCTCCTAAAATCTGACCTAAATATGGATAAAATCGAACTATATTTGGGTATAGCTGCCATTTAGACCGATCTCCAGATAAAGGGTCTAAAGCCCATAAATGCTTTATTTATTAACTGATTTCGGTGAAATTTTAAACTTTTAATAGTTTTACGCCTCTTACATAGGACCCAAATATGCTTCAGATCGGACTATATTTCGATATAGCTGCCATATAGACCGATCTGCGGATAAAGGGTCTGGAGCCCATAAAAGCTTTATTTATTACCCGATTTCCCTGAAATTTGAAGCAGTGGGTTGTCTTAGACATCCGTCCCAAATATGGTTCGGATCGGACTATATTTAGATACAGCTGCCATACAGACCGATATCCCGATAAAGGGTCTGAAGCGAATAAAAGCTTTATTTTTTTTCGATTTCGCTGAAATTTTAAACAGTAAGTAGTTTTAGGCCACTCGCTATCCGACCCATGAGTGCAGATTGTGACGAAAGGGGGTTTTCATATATACCTGAGGTGGTGAACTTAATGCCTTTTTACTTGTTGTTGTTAAACTCGGAACCATACATTTGGCTGCGATTATCCCAGTCTTCTGATTGTGCAACGAGCAAATATGTGTTAACATTAGAACATGATTACCTCTTCATAGTAGTTAAGCGAGAATTGTCAATAACGAGTATGTACATATGTATATGTGAGAAGTTTGCCCCTGTTCCTTAATGGAGTGTTCATTGAAAAATTTGCATATGTATAGGACGACGATTGATTATTACAAACTTACCTCTTTTGTAGGACCCTTCGAAGATTCGCCTGTTCTCTGACCATCGCCATTGTCATGACTAGCTGAAATTTTAACAGAATCGTGGGTGACACCAACATTTCTTCACTTTTCCATTTCTCATGTAAAAAATGCCAACGAATAAAAAACTACTTACAGTTATCACTCTTTAAGGGTACAAAATCCTTTCTGTATACCACGTCCAACTTTCCCGTCGGACTTCTTTGGACTTTGAAAAAATTTGCTTCTGTCGTAGACGATACTGAGGTGGGCTGGTCAAAGTGCGTATAGTCATTATCGTACGAGTGCAAAGTCGGCGCTTTGGGTTCGGTATTCTAGAAGCCATGAGAAAGAATGTGAACAAAGCTATAACAAAATGTCATGAAAGCCAGCAAAGGAACTTACATTAAACAAATGCAATCCTGGCCCAAAATCTGTATCAAAAATGCGATCAATTTTCTTATTGATGTCGTCGTCTTGAGGGTTTTTTTGCGAATGACTTGATGTATATGGTACTGTCGGGGGCACGGAAATCTGTGTGTGAACAACGCGTCCATTTTTCCTATCTATTTCTTCGGTCTGATGGATGTTCTGTAAATGAATTGACGTCGATGCTAATGATGATGGTATGTGAAACTGAGATAATCTCGTTCGACTTGCCGCACGTCCAAGCGTATCACCTAAATACTGTTGCCCCAAATCACTTGTGTCAATACTGGGTGCTCGATCACGTCTATCTGAGTTAATTCTACTACTTGGACATACTATCTAAGAAGAAAATACAATGAAAGAGAAAAAAATTTAGCAAAACGATGATTAGAAAATTAAATTAACACCAAAGGACTACTTTCAATTTAAATAAAAAGATTTCTGTTAGGAATAAAGCGAACTTTAAGTAACATTCCAAATTATTATCTGTCAATTAAACCTTACCTAAAACTAAACAATCCTATTTTAATAGAATTTCTTAATACTGAATAGGATGTAAGGTGAACGTCCGCAAATATTCATTTAGACCAATTTGCGTAGTACTGTTGCTTGTTTCCTCGAATAAAACAGTATTAATAAACCCAAATTTTCGTTCAGGGTCTGCCATACCGTTTCCCATTATTCGTCAACTACTTAGACAATCTGCGCCAAGTGTCTGGTGTGCTGCTCAGTACCCAAACAATCCTAAATGGATATATAGGTCATTGGTAACATGGGGTCAAATGAAAGGTGTAAGGGACTAAAGTATCGATATTATATCAGAAATTGGGATAGTGCCAACCCAAAAAACTCCCAAACGGTCATAAAGGTCTATCTGATGGAAATATTTAGAACCAAGTGCTTAGAGCCGGCAACAGTTCCCACAAATGATCATAACGGACGTGTAGTCTGATCGGACAATTTGATGTAAACATCCTACACAGAAAAAGTTTTTTTTTTTTAATTTCTCATAATTCCATTCATAGTTTATTTTGTACATACTTTTAATGTAACGAACTTTAAATACATGAACAAGTTCTTATATTGATGCGCAAGCCAGTATTTTTTTGAAAATATGTAAAAATTTGTAAAATCCAGAATCATTTTCTTATTTTTCCCAACTTTTCTACATTTTGCGCTCTGTTTTGCTCTCTTATTGGCAACAAGAAACCCGGTTTTGTACTTCGCCTGCAGAGAAAGACCACTTGGGGTGGTTTTTTGCTTATGTTGTTAATGTGTGTGTAAAACTGATAGGCATAACAAAAAGAAAAAAGTTGAAATTTTTCTTTCAGATCAAACAAGTTGCATAGCGTTAGTCTTTTACTGCATGCAGATCTGAGAAGATGCACAAATCATTCCAACAACAACAGGTATTTGGTAGGTTAGGTTTAAGTGGCAGTCTGTCATCAGACTCGCTTAGACGTTTTTGTCCATTGGGATAACATAGGAACAGAAGAAGGAAGATGCCATCAAGTTTCTGCCGTTGAACCATACATATCGCTTTAAAAAGCCCAACAACTTGCTAATATTCACATCCGCTAAGTAACGGACAGCATCAAGACAAAGAAAGACACAAAAAACAAATTACAAACAAAACTTTATGAACACTATTCATGGAATACATGTACAAATTTTTTCTGTGCATACGAGATGTATTTTGAAGAAGATCACAAATTCGCTGAACAAATAAATAATGTGGTTCCCAAAAGAACCCCCATTGCTCCATCGATAGTTTAATTTTTTCGTCAATATAGAACACACTATCGATTCTGTTGATATATTATGTACCCAATTGTTGATATATATTTGACCAATTCCAATAATTGTAATACATATAATCTTTAAAAAAAGTTAGAGTATAGTTGATTGGCTATTGAATAGATATTCTTCTTTAGCTCCTCTATACCTTTTATTTAAGCCCCATATTACCAGGGTGGGTATATAAGTCTTGTTTTGAGGAAGTTTTGAGTGAGGACATTTCGCTTTGAATGCCGATATCGAATTCGTACTCTTCTCGGGGCATGTAATAGTGAACTGAAGAAATGATTATTTTAAACATTTTAGTTATATTGAACAAAAATCCAAATTTCTTTAAATAGTTCATACTGAAATGAATTTCAGTAGGGATATCGTCGACGATAATATTGATATAACCATATTTAGTGATATGCTGCCTTATTCAAAATAAATTAGTACTAATACCACATGAGTATGTCCTTTTTTACAATTAGAGTATATTGAATATATTAAAAAAATATCTGACCAATAGTAAAATGTTCAGTGTGAACATAGGACATCAACAAGCTCTCTCTATTTATTTCTATCATTGGCCAAAGTCTTGGCTTGATTCCACGATATGTGGGTTGATTTCAACTCTCTTTTCGTGCAATGGACCCATGTGTTTCTCGGGCCTCCCCTCCTTGCTGCCCATGTGGATTAAAGTCTAGGACATTTCTCGCTATATCATCGCACGGCTAGGGTATTACCGGCGGCGTAGGATATTCTCATCCGAATTTCTACATCGACAAGGGTAGTGTTAGTTCTACTACTACTACTGTTGAAGATTCTGACTTTTATATCACAAATATGAGATGTCACTGCATTTCTAAACTTTGTTTAATTTAAGAAAGTCACTTCTAGCCTTACTGATACGTTCGCGGATGTCGGCCTCTGATCCTTATGAGAATATTAGCTTTATTTGTACAAAGTTAATTTCCTAACACCTTAAGAATTTTTAGTTATTCGTGAGTTAAACTCATGAACTAAGGTGTATTATGTAAATAACTCAAATTTACGATGTGCCTATTTCTGGGTGCATAGTCCCCTAAATATACGAAAACTGAACCCAAATGCTGGAAATCAATGAGACTGAAAACACAATTAATGGTAAAGTCGTGCGTTAAAGTAAACGCCTTTTATAGGCTTAATAACTTAAATCGAAAGACTGATTTATATGGGAGCTATATCAGTTTATATACCAATTGGGACCATAATTCGTAGCATGGCTCAATTTTTTAAAGGTTATAGGAGTAGCATACACATCCGCACATTAATTCCAATACCCGCGGGAATAGGACAAACAACCAGAAGCACACGGACAGTGTAAACAACTTCGTGTCAGTTCGTTCGGGTGACTCTATTTCAAAGTAATTTGAGTTGCCCAGCCAGTAAACAAATGGCACCATAATCTATATCGGTATCAAACTTTTTCAAACAATTGTTTTTATACCCTCCACCATAGGATGGGGGTATACTAATTTCGTCATTCTGTTTGTAACTCCTCGAAATATACGTCTAAGACCCCATAAATTATATATATACTTGATCGTCATGACATTTTAAGTCGAACGTCCGTCTGTCTGTCCGTCCGTCTGTCTATCGAAAGCACGCAAATTTCTGAAGGAGTAAAGCTAGCCACTTGAAATTTTGCACAAATACTTCCTATTAGTGTAGGTCGGTTGGAATTGTAAATAGGCTACATCGGTCCACGTTTTGATATAGCTGCCATATAAACCGATCTGGGATCTTGACTTCTTGAGCCGCTAGAGGCCACAATTCTTATCCGATTTGGCTGAAATTTTGCATGAGGAGTTTCATTATGACTTCCAACAACTTTGCTGAGTACGTTTAAAATCGGTCCATAACCTGATATAGCTGCAATATAAACCGATCTGGGATCTTGACTTCTTGAGCCGCTAGAGGGCAGAATTCATATCCGATTTGGCTGAAATGATGTAGTTTATTATGACTTCCAACAACTGTCTTCAGTACGGTTGAAATCGGTCCATAACCTGATATAGGTGCCATATAAACCGATCTGGGGTCTTGACGTCTTGAGCCAGTAGAGGACGCAATTATTATCCGATTTGGCTGAAATTTTGCATGAGGTGGTTTGCTATGACTTTCAACAACTTTGATAAGAATAGTTCAAATCGGTATATAACCTGATATAGCTGCCATATAAACCGATCTAGGGTCTTGACTTCTTGAGCCTCCACAGGGAACAATTCCCATCCGATTTGGCTGAAATTTCGCATGACGTGTTTTGTTATGTCTTCTAACAACTGTGTTAGGAATGTTTCAAATCGGTCCATAACCTGATATAGCTGCCATATAAAGCGATCTGGGATCTTGACTTCTTGAGCCTCTAGAGGGAGCAATTATTATCCGATTTAGCTAAAATTTGGCATGACGTGTTTCGGTATCACTTCCAACAACTCTGATAAGTATGGTGGAAATCAGTCCATAACCTGATGTAGCTGCCATATAAACCAACTTCGTGTCTTGACTTCTTGAGCCACTAGAGGGCACAACTCTTATCCGATTTGGCTGAAAATTCGTACGAGATGTTTTGTTATGACTTCCAACAACTGTACTAAGTATGGTTCAAATCGGTCCATAACCTGAAATAGCTGTCATAAAAAACGGATCTTTACTTCTTGAGCCTCTAGAAGACGTAATTATTATCCCATTTGGCTGAAATTTTGAACAACGGCTTTTCCCATAACCGTCAACATACGAATCAATTATGGTCCGAATCGGTCTATAGCCTGTTACAGCTCCTATATAAAACGATCTCCTTACTTTACTTTTTGAGCCTCTAGATGACGTAATTCTTAGCCGATTTAGCTGAAATTTGGCATGCCGTGTTTTGTTATGACTGCCAACAACTGCACTAAGTATGGTTCAAATCGGTCCACAACCTGATATAGCTGTCATATAAACTGATCAGAGGTCTTGACTTCGTGAGCCTCTAGAGGGCGCAATTATTATCCGATTTGGCTGAAATTTTGTACAACGGTTTCTCCCGTGACCTTCAACATACGTGTCAAATATGGTCTAAATTGGTATGTAGCCTGAAACAGCATCGGTCTATAGCCTGAAACAGCACAACAGAGATACCGGGAAAAGAACTCGACAATTTTTATCCATGGTGGAGGGTATATGAGATTTGACCCGGTCGAACGTAGCACGCGTTTACTTGTTATACCCTCCACCATAAGATGGGGGGTATACTAATTTCGTCATTCTGTTTGTAACTACTCGAAATATTCGTCTGAGACCCCATAAAGTATATATATTCTTGATCGTCGCGACATTTTATGTCGATCTAGCCATGTCCGTCCGTCCGTCCGTCTGTCTGTCGAAAGCACGCTAACTTCCGAAGGAGTAAAGCTAGGCGCTTGAAATTTTGCACAAATACTTCTTATTAGTGTAGGTCGGTTGGTATTGTAAATGGGCCATATCGGTCCATGTTTTGATATAGCTGCCATATAAACCGATCTAGGGTCTTGACTTCTTGAGCCTTTAGAGTGCGCAATTCTTATCCGATTTGAATAAAATTTTGCACAACGTGTTTTCTTATGATATCCAACAACTGTGCCAAGTATGGTTGAAATCGGTCCATAACCTGATATAGCTGCCATATAAACCGATCTTGGGTCTTGATTTCTTGAGCCTCTAGCGTGCGCAATTCTTATCCGATCAGAATGAAATTTTGCACGACGTGTTTTGTTATGATATCCAACAACTGTGCCAAGTATGGTTGAAATCGGTTCATAACCTGATATAGCTGCCATATAAACCGATCTTGGGTCTTGACTTCTTGAGCCTCTAGCGTGCGCAATTCTTATCCGATCAGAATGAAATTTTGCACGACGTGTTTTGGTATGATATCCAACAACTGTGCCAAGTATGGTTCAAATCGGTCCATAACCTGATATAGCTGCCATATAAACCGATCTTGGGTCTTGACTTCTTGAGCCTCTAGAGTGCGCAATTCTTATCCGATTGAAATGAAATTTTGCACGACGTGTTTTCTTATTATATCCAACAACAGTGCCAAGTATTGTTCAAATCGGTTCATAACCTGATATAGCTACCATATAAACCGATCTTGGGTCTTGACTTCTTGAGCCTCTAGAGTGCGCAATTCTTATCCGATTGGAATGGAATTTCGCACGACGTGTTTTGTTATTATATCCAACAACTGTGCCAAGTATGGTTCAAATTGGCCGATAACCTGATATAGCTGCCATATAAACCGATCTTGGGTCTTGACTTCTTGAGACTCTAGAGGGCACAATCCTTATCCGATTTGAATGAGTTTTTGCACAAAGTATTTCGTCATGATATCCAACAACTGTGCCAAGTAAAGTTGAAATCGGTCTATAACCTGATATAGCTGTCATATAAACAGATCTGGGGATTTGACTTCTTGAGCTTCTAGAGGCCGCAATTCCTATCCGATTTGGCTGAAATTTTGCATGACGTATTTTATTTTTATTTTCAACAACTGTATCAAATAAGGTTCAAATCGGTTCATAACCTGATAAAGCTGCCATATAAACCGATCTGGGATTTTGACTTCTTGACCCCTAGAGGTCGCAATTATTATCCGATATGCCTGAAATTTTGTACGACGGATCCTCTCATGACCATCAACTAACGTGTTTATTATGTTCTGAATTGGTCTATAGCCCGATACAGATCCCATATAAATCGTTCTCTCTATTTTACTTCGTGAGCCCCAATGGGCGCAATTCTTATACGAATTGGCTGAAATTTTGCACAGGTCTCCAACATATAATTTAATTGTGGTCCGAACCGGACCATATCTTGATATCGTTTTAATAGCAGAGCAACTCTTTTCTTATATCCTTTTTAGCCTAAGAAGAGATGCCGGGAAAAGAACTCGACAAATGCGATCCATGGTGGAGGGTATATAAGATTCGGCCCGGCCGAACTTAGCACGCTTTTACTTGTTTTTAATTTAATTTAATTGAGAAACTTATTGCTGTCCAGTAATGCTTATTGCGTTATTCCATTATTATCGAAGTGATGTCGGTAGGCTAGTGAATGAGTGGAAGCCTACCAAACATAAAATTATGAGTTCAAATATCCTCGTCGGCCACTAACAAAACTTACAAAATTGTTCAAGTAGAGGAATGGGAGAGAAAAAACCGAGAGTAAGCAGAAAAATAAAAAAAAATATTTTTTCAAACATTGAAAAATGTCAAAAGAAATCAATAACGGAACTAGTTTGTTGGAATTAGCAGAAGTACTAATTCCAGGGACAACTTGTTACTCCAATGACAAACCCTTGTTAAATTCACAAGTTGTTTACAATGAATGTATACTAAAGTGGAACTAGCCCTGATTACTTTGGAACTAGGAAATAAACAGGTTTGGAACTAGTGGCCTTAACTACCGGGTTGATTATACTCGCACAAACACAGTTTGCTCTTTTCAACAGTGGTTGTGTGCCCATTTAGTGATTCAGCCATGACTTGCCATAGTTGAAGTCATTATGTACAATTTCAGCCAAATCGGATAACAAATGCGCCCTCTGGAGGCACAAGAAGTTAAATCGGGAGATCGGTTTAAATGGGAGCCATATAAGGTTACAGATTGATTTGGACCACACTTCACTTTTTTCTAAACTACACATAAATACACTTTGCTCCTGTTCCATAATGAAATATTCCTGGGCAAATTTGCAATTTTTCACTCAAATATACCTCTGTACCAAATTTTAGAGCTCTATGTTTTCTACTATTACTAAACTATTTTTCCCAGCAAAAGCATGAAAAGGCAACACTGTGCGTCCCGTCCCCAAACCCCCCAAACGGACATGCAAACCGATTGTGGCAATATGGGACTTAAACGAAAGGTAATTGGGAGTAGAATATGAATCTAGAGGCATCGAAAATGGCTTAGCTTAAATTGCCGATGTCTTCTAATTTCGTATGCTTATTTTCACAACAAAAGTGTTTAAAAATCAACATTAGGTGATAAATCTTGACTTGTTTTCATTTTAATTCTCATGGCAAGTTTGTGGTTGACGCATAAGTACCTCATTATTGTTTATTTTCACCAACGTGCTGTTCTATTTCCAGTCTTTGGTATTTTATTTTGAATTTCAATTTCCTATTCAGTATACTTGGCCCAATCAAAATATGTTCTTCTTATACATTTACATTTAGGTTAATAAATAAGCATTTATGCAATTGGCATTGTCATGGCCCACAGCCCAACGTGTTGTCGGAGAATTTATTTTACTTTTTTTATTTTGTTTGCATGCTTCCATAGTCCTTTTGGCAACAGATGCTGAAAAAATAGCAATAAAATCAATAACCATACAAAGACGTTTAAACAGATGTTTCCGTTAATGCAAATATTTTTTTTAACTCCGTACGTGGTTTATTCAATTATTGAAACACGAGCGCGTGGACTGGCATGTCAGTATGTCAGTCAGACGGCCAGTAACTATTGAGATGGTTATTTCAGTACAATAATTTTTGTTTTATCGTTCTGTGTTAGCGAAATGTTAGAAACAAGAAGAGACATATAAAAAACAAATAAAAATGTGCTAAGTTCGGCTGGGCTGAGTCTTGGGAAACCGCCACAATGGATTCGGCAATAATTTTCCACAATTCAACATAGTTGAAGACATATGTGTATTTTAGTAGTAAATTTTTACCAAATAATCACGAAATGAAGCTTCTAGGGGCCGTAGAGGACTAATCGGGATATCGGTTTATATGGGAGCTATATCCAAATCAGAACCGACATGGCTTATTTGCAATATTGACGCATATTGCATATTGATGTAGGTCATTGGGGACTACATCAATATGAAGCGGATATCTTCATTTCAAACACAGTTGTTAATAATAAATAAGAGCGTGCTAAGTTCGGCCGGTCCGAATCTTATATACCCTTCACCAGAACTCGGCAAATGCGATCCATGGTGGAGGGTATATAAGATTCGGCCCGGCCGAACTTAGCAAGCTTTTACTTGTTTTTGATGTTCTTGCCAGGATCCAATCCCAGGCGTTCAGCGTAATAGGCGGACATGCTAACCTATACAATACGGATGTATTGTCGGGTAAAAAACTTTATATATCCAAATCTGAACCGATATGGCCCATTTGCAAACCCCAACGACCTACTTTAATACTAAGTTTCTGTGCAATTTTTCAAGCAGTTAGCTTCACACGTTCGACCGCTATCGTGATTTCGACAGACGGACGGACGTGGCTAGTTCGACTTAGAATGTCGAGACGATCAAGAATATATATACTTTATGGGGTCCTAGGTCAATATTTCGAGGTGTTACAAAACGAATGACTAGATTAGTATACCCCCATTCTATGGTGGTGGGTATAACATAGCAGATTTGCCTTTATTAAGCGCACTCTCTGCATATCGTCCTTAAGAAAGGATGCTCTCTGGAAATGTGTTTCCGCTTTTGTATAAAACATATTTTTAACATCGCTTATTTTTCGTCATTTAATTCTAAAAACAAGTAAAAATGCATTAAGTTCCGGCCGGGCCGAATTTGAATACCCACCACCACCTCGGGTATATATGTAAATTCCCTTTTGTCACAATCGGGTGAAAATTGGATAACTTATGCACCCAAATTTAGCACGGATTGAGTGGTCTAATATATATATCACTATTCAATTTTGTAGAACAAATTATTGCTCCTTTTGACAGATATATCCAATTTCAAACCGATCTGAACCATATCAAGGTCGGACAACGTAAAGCTCAGAAAAACTCACTGTTTAAAATTTCAGCGAAATTGGGTAATAAATAAAGCTTTTATGGGCTTCAGTCCCCTTATCGGCAGATCGGTTTATATGGCAGCTATATCTAAATATAGTCCGATCAGAACCATATTTAAGTTGGATGTTGGGAGGTCTTCACCTGCTCACTGTTTCAAATTTTAGCGAAATCGGTTAAAAAATAAAATTTTTATGGGCTTCAGACCCTTTGTCGGCAGATCGGTCTATATGGTAGCTATATCTAAATATAGTCCGATCTTTACCATATTTGGGTCGGATTTTGAATTTCAGCGAAATCGGGTAATAATTAAAGCTTTTATGGCCTTCAGAACCGTTATCAGGAGATCGGTCTATATGACAGCTATATCTAAGTATAGTCCGATCTGAACCATATTTACGTGAGATGTCGGGAGACTTAAAATAACTCACTGTTTTAAATTTCAGCAAAATCGGATGAGAAATGATGTATTATGGTCATTAGACCATTTATCGGAAAATCGGTCTATATAGCAGCCATATCCAAATATGGTCCTAATTGACCCCTTCAAGAACTTAACCAGGGTGCATCAAAAAGACGTATCTGTGCCAAATTTCAGCTCAATATCTACATTTTTGAAGGCTGTAAAGTGATAACAACAGACGGACGGACAGACACACGGACATCGTTAAATCGTCTTAGAAATATATATTTTTTGTAGGTTCGGAAATTGATATTTCGATGTGTTGCAAACGGAATGACTAAATGAATATACCACCTATCCTACAGTATAATAACAAAAGTTTCGAATAAACTTTGCTGGCGAACTTTCGATGTATCTATGTCTGTCTGTATGTCATCGAACTACCCAGCCGCAAAATTTGAGAGGCCTTCACGTATTCAGGCATGTTTAATGCAATGTGTTCCTTTTATAATCAAACCATAATCCTTATTCTATTAAAGAAGTCAAGAGTAACGTATTTGTAAATATTTATGATATTTTTTAGGCCTTCAGAAGAAGGTCTGTTATCACTTGTTGCCTTTGCTTTCCAAAGGCAATATTCGGGAATGTCTTTAAAAAAAGATCATAAATATTTACAAATAAGTTGCTCTTGACTTCTTTAATAGAGTAAGGAATGTGGTTTCATTCTAATTTATTTATTTTAAGTAGTTAAAAATAAGGCATGTTAGAAGAGAAATATTGAAAAATCACAACGTTGGCACTTTTCTCCAATCACCGCTAGTTTGCATTCTCCTCCATTTTTAATTTGTTTTTACTGCGTAAGCCAATCCGTACAGAAAAAAAAACTTGTACGTCAGCTTTTTTATTATTTATAGGTATTTTTCAACCGATTTGGCGCTTATAAGTTAATCTCAGATCAAAAACATTGGGTATGCAGCAAATGCCTGCGCAAGACCATTAATTTCTGCTGTCAAGACACGCTACCAATCATAGAGTATTTCCAGAGCTGAACTCTTCGTTCAAAAATACTACATTGTATGAGACAATTGAGAACTGAGTAAAACTGATAAACAAGACATCAAGTAACGAGATGAGTGAATGCATAAAATGAGCCCTTCAGCAAAAAGAAAGATTGATTTGGATTTCAATAAGTGCACGTTGTACAATGCATGTGTTCGAGTACTTATTGCTTCAGATAAAGTACTATTTTTCTTGTCGTCTGCTGACGTAGTACGTAGTACGAAATTCGTACTAAGGCAATGTTGTTGATTTGGCAAAAGCATGGGTAATCACACACACACACACGCCTTGGTTTTTTATATGAGAAAATAAACAGTTTTCTAACGATTTGTGTGATCAGTTCATATTTTGTAAATGACAGCGGGACGCTTTCATATACAGCGAGTAATTTCTCATATCTCACTGCAACGGTGATGAATCCGAGATACCAATAATCCCAAGCACTGAATGGTGGTTGTTTTTATACCCTCCACCATAAGAGGGGGGGTATACTAATTTCGTCATTCTGTTTGTAACTACTCGAAATATTCGTCTGAGACCCCATAAAGTATATATATTCTTGATCGTCGTGACATTTTATGTCGATCTAGCCATGTCCGTCCGTCTGTCCGTCCGTCTGTCCGTCCGTCCTTCTGTCTGTCGAAAGCACGCAAACTTCCGAAGGAGTAAAGCTAGCCGCTTGAAATTTTGCACAAATACTTCCTGTAAGTGTAGGTCGGATGGTATTGTAAATGGGCCATATCGGTCCATGTTTTGATATAGCTGCCATATAAACCGATCTTGGGTCTTGATTTCTTGAGCCTCTAGAGGGCGCAATTCTTATTCGAATGGAATGGAATTTCGCACGACGTGTTTTGTTATGATACCCAACAACTGTGCCAAGTATGGTTTAAATCGGTCCATAACCTGATATAGCTGCCATATAAACCGATCTTGGGTCTTGACTTCTTGAGCCTCTAGAGTGCGCAATTCTTATCCGATTTGAATGAATTTTTGCACGAAGTATTTCGTTATGATATTCAATAACTGTGCCAAGTATGGTTGAAATCGGTCCATAACCTGATATAGCTGTCATATAAACAGATCTGGGGATTTGACTTCTTGAGGTTTTAGAGGGCGCAA